>NW_017385989.1:627508-683582 GCF_000237925.1 Schistosoma mansoni | reverse complement strand
CTAATGTCAGTTTATGCTGAAACCTGATCTATTCGAGGACTGATGATAACGTACAATACTACTTTAGTAATATTATTAACTTCAAAATGAATGAATAATTTACCAAAATAACTCAATATAAGTAAAAGTGAGATTTTTGAAGTTATTCCACAAACCCTGAATCTCTCACGTTTTATGATGTGGTTTATGAGTGATTATCTTCACAGTCTTCTGATCTCTTTAAATGTGCAATGTCAGCATGTTTGGAATGCATTTCTGTCGAATGATAAATGTTACTTTAAGACTGGTCTGGATTAACACATGAACTAATGATAGTGAGTGCAATGACCGAGTGTACTGATAACTTCGCCTACCTCGAAAGTCTAATTAACCCTGGTGAGTTGATGATGATGATGACATCTTAGCTGATATTCAGTGTTCCTTTAGCCCCTGACAACTAACATCACTTGTGTAATAGACTAGATGTCTTCCTTACAGCCAAAAAATGACAATGCCACTCATAAATCTGTTGTGTTTATTCTATGGGGGTGAAATGGGGTCTATAAAAATAGGCTTTCAATAGGAGATTTTTTCGAAACATTACTTGCGTATGGTAGAACGACAGAATATGCTATGTTGAGATTAAACATATAGTACTGGTCTTAAGCGATAAATCGATAAATGAGGTTGTCAATTTCAGGTTTTAAATATCTTCGATAGGGAATTTTAGACCTTTCTTGGAGCTATATGGCGCTGGCCAGCAAGGTATACCTATAATTTTGAAGGAACCGGTGGTACTCGGAGAAATTTATCCTTTCACTATTCATCTTCATTAATTCGTCTCTCCCTTGGGCCAACTCACATTATACTCCAAGGTCCACATTTTAGTATCATCATTTGCTTCTCGATTTCTAGCGGCTGTCTCACTTGACTGAACTTTGATAATATGACTAGATATTGCTTTTCTTACAGATTAGTGAACTAAATCTCTGTAGAAGTATTTACTGATTTCAGACTGAATTCTGTACCATATTTCAGAAAATTCACTTGTATCTTTAAAGCTTATACAACTTGGCTTTTTCCAATCAAATCTACAATCGCATTCATATTGTATTATTTTCTAAGTGGTATTGAGAACTAATGAACCATATGAGGGGATTAGAATGAATAAATAAGAGTCCATAAATCTCGATTTCATCTTAGTTGGTACTCGTTAGCAAGTTACATTTGTGATCATTAAGGAACTAACGTTTCCCATCAAAGTCTAACAAGCGTTTCAGTCAGCGATAATCCTACCAGGGTGTTCAGGTTAGGAGTGACCTCTTGTGACAGGCAGTCAGTAAACGATCTGCGTTCATGACTGCAAACTATCTAAAGAAATTTATTAGCCCCGGATGCCGGTAAACGCTGATTAAATCATACCAGTGTTCACTAGTATGTCATTTTCTTAATTCCATTTCAAAAATCACTATTCATCCTTGAGTGTGAATAGTGTCAGTAGCCAATCTGGGTAGATGATTCGGGTCGAGACTTTGAAAATTCTTCACTGGAATTAGACAGTATCAAAACTTTCTGTTACCTATCAGATATTGACTGAGATCATACTCACTTGTGAAGTTCCTCATTTTCTTTCTTAGAAAATGACATAAGCAAAATCTGAAGTCATGGTTCGTTTGTTTGCCTTACGAAAAATAGAATGAAAATTTAGAAGGAGGTATTATCAATGAATAATATCACTGATAGTATTACATTTAAAGGTTTGATAAAGATTAAGTCGAATTAGTGGCTAAAATAGGTTGAAAACCACACAAACTCTTCATTACAAAAATTGAAACATCAGTAACTGAAAGGTTAACTTCATCATATGTTGAATGGTTATGATTTAATTGAAGGACTGAATGGTGCTAATAACCTAAACGCTGGTTGCACTATCGACTCAAAGACAGTGGTGGACGGTCGCTCAATATTGTGGATTGGTTCAAGTTAGACATTAATACTGTTGGATGTTGGCTCAATGGTTTACAGGTTAGGTATTCAAGAGCGAGACCCAAGGTCCTGGATCCGAGTTCCTTGTGAGAAGTCGTGAATGCGCACCGCTGAGGAGTTCCATACTAGGACTAAGAGACCGTCCAGTGCTTCCAGGTTTTCATTGGTGGTCTAGCTCAAATCGATTCATAACTTCAACTATTAAATTACTACCATTTCAACAAATCCACATTTTGATAATAAACATATGTATATCTTGAGTTTTTTTTTAAATCAAAGCACTTTTGGCAGCAAATCATTCAGAACACATTCCACGTTATCTGTATTGGGACTGGTTAGTATATCAACGAAGTAGTGTTGTGGGACCACTTTATATATTCATCAAGTGATTGATAGTTGGCTATATCACTAAAGTAAATTAGTATCTGAAATAGATGTTCTCAATGTATCCAACAACTGTAGGAACTGCTGGTATAACATTCTGTCACTTTCTATTTAGACTTGAATTTAAATTCGTTTAGTGATTTCATTGTCTTTGACTGTTATATGAACAACAGATTTAATGAGATTGCTAACAACTGTATGAAGCAATGATTTGAAATGACTGTTTATTGAAGCTAGACTACCATGGAAAACCTGGAAGCACTGGACGGCCGTCTCGTCCTATTATGGGACTCCTCAACAGTGCCCATCCACGATCCCATCTAGCGGGATTCGAACCCAGGACCTATCAGTCTCACGCGCGAGCGCTTAACCTCTAGACCAGTGACCCGGCATCCAACGGTGTTATTGTCTAACTTCAATCGATCCACGAAATTGAGCAACACATCCACTATTGTCTACTTGTTCATTTTTTTTATACTTATTTAAGTAGTATATTGAATGTGTACTATGTACATCAGAAAGACAATGAACAAATAAATGAACGAACGACTAAATAAGGAAGAAAGTGAATGTACACAGGGTATGGAAAGATCGAAATAAAAAAGAGAAATGAATTCGTAAACAACTGTCGTCTATGTCCATATTTACGCATTATTATTATTATTATAGTGACTAAAGGTCATACAATCATGACAACCATCATAAGTCGGAATTAACTAACCAATGAACATCTCGCGTCCTAATTGATCGATAGCTAATCATTCTACTACTCATAATAAGTCAATGGAATGAGGATAATTTTTGAGGAACATATATGGTACTTACGATTAAGATGGGGGGAAGAGGAAATAAATGTATTTCTAAATTTATTGATTAGAACACGAATGAACAATTAGATCAGTTATAATAATCAGGGGATTGATTGACTGAAGAGAAAAAACATCTTCATTCCTGTAACTATCTGATTGGTATGATTGTGGTAAAATAATGAAAACCATACATTAAATACATTATTTACACATGTTCCTTCAGTTGTCCTATGTCTGCCCCCAAATACCTTGGTACAGCCGAGAGTGAGGAGAGTCCGCTCTCCCTCTCGAAATGCTCTCATATGGCCACGCATATATAGCCTCTACCAGGAAGTCCTACTCACTGCCTTCTCTCAGCGGGGGTGTTATTTACGAAATGGAGAGGACGAAAAGCGAATGTCCAGCGCTTTAACCGGGTTGGTGGACACGGAAAATCCACCCAGGGAAGTTGGAAGACCTTGATTCCAGACCAACGGTACACATGGGCTCCAGTATCCTGAAGGAACGAATGGCGTATGAACCAATTGTTGGTCACCGGCTACCATGGGACTGCATCTCCTCACGATGCTCCACTACCTTGTGGATCAGATCTTTAGGTCAAAGGCTCCGGGTGTGACCCCCTAAAAAACCACCTGTTTCGGTTTGGGCACCCGAGCAGTATCACAGACCTCACACAAATCAAATGAGATTTGTAAGGCGCATATGTATCTGCTACCGCCTGATCTATTGACTCGTCTATCTCATTACTGTGATTATATGTTTCGAGTACAAGGTCTGCGTGATCAGATACAGGCGAATCCACAATCTGTCCTATGTCTACTACATGATTCTTCCAATTTTTTGTTATTCTAATTGATCTCTGTTTCCCTTCCCGTTTTCTTCAATTTAATCTTGGGCTGGCAGCCATTTCACTTCTGACTGGTGCTACATACTACTCATATCTATTAGTATAAGTAGTATACACCACATTATTTGTATAGTATTAATATTGGTCTGAGAGGTCTACTTACTGTATTAAGATTCTTTTGATTCAAAATTCCGACCTCATTCAACTTTCCCTCGACTAGACTAGAAAAAATTATAAACAGTGCATGTGGGTTATAAGTTTTTTTATAATTGCCAGCTATCGTTATCATTATGTACCTATAATTTCTAGATAGACTTATCAATACTCTTTATTTGTTACAAGATGGGTTCTGTGAATAAAACAATTAAGAGATTTCCTTCTATTGATCATTTACATCACACATTCAGCGCACGTTAAACTTGGAAATTGTTTAGGTTTTGGATGGACAGACACTCAGATCAATCAGCAATCAATCGACCTATCGAAATTGACCCAATCTATCTACTAAGTGGAAAAATCATGAACAAATATGGAGTCTTGAATCATACCGAAGACAGAAACTGTACAAATGCCGATAAGAGACCGATCAATTTCAATCCTAAATATCAATGGGAAGATACAAATAAACAATACCAAGTGGATTTAAACTTCACCTCATTGTACAAGCAAGTGGTCAATAGGGTCCAGTAGCTAAGTGGATAATGCGATGGCGTTTGAAGCAAACGGTACTGTGTTCGAGTACCAGAGTGAAAATCAACTCTGAGATGTAGGTACATCCAACTGACGAGCCACGAAAAGGACAAAACGCGCATCCTAGATTCCACTGCCAGCCACTACCCATCTTTGCTTAACTGAAAGACCGTTTTCATCATATAATAAATTCAATTAGTGGACCATTTTCAACAACTAAGGAAGATTAATTAATTGTTTTGATCTGATTCTAAACTCTTCGTCAGTAATCATTCATAATTGTAGATAGGATGAAGCACAGAAACTTTATTTTTCTCAGTTAATGGGCTAACTTTAGGAATCCAAGCAATACTTCAATGATCCTAAAATTTATTTTCAGTCAATACACAATCTGGGATGAAATTCGTTTGATCCTATCAATTGTATCGTTCTTATTCTCAGCATGTTTGAAATCTGGAAATCACAGTCTCCCAATAGAACATCGGAAATTCATCTAGAACTGATAATCGGTAGTGTGCACATGATTACTGTTCATCAAATTAGTTAAAGTGAAAATTCCCATTTTGACATTTGTTAATTAAAAAGGAACGAATCGAGCGAAGAAATTTCTTCTCAATTAGTTTTTCATCATGACTCTACACTAATATTCATATATGATTTACAATAATTAAATAACACTCATGGAGTAGATACGTTACGTAATAATTATATAATGACATCGATTATAAACTAACATTAATTGGAAGAGAAGGATTAATACTAATCAAAGTAGTTATTCGAAAATCAAGCTGTTGCTACGTTGCATAACATATAAAAAAGAGAAGAAAGAACTAACAAAATATTTTGATGAATGGTCAGTAGTATAGTAGTTATGTAAGAATCAAGAGACGAATGAAGAGAATAAGTAAAATACAAAATACAAAAAAATTGGAAGGAATAAGATAATTGTTTACCGAAATTATGCTACAAACTCCGCTATACCGATGGCCAAGGTAGCGAGAGTGGTTGTACAAACTACTTTTGGATACAAAGGTTCGGTTTGTGGATATGAATTGCGATGGCTTCAGCTATGTGCAATAGACGAGCTCGTAAACCATGTGGCAAATTTGATGGAATATGGTAGATAACCTTAAAAGCTTTATTCAGTTCAACATGATGACCTGTGTCCACCAAGTGAGCGAGAATAGAACTCTTAATCCCCTTTACCTGTCCTTTAGTCAACCATGACGGATGGTGTTCTGTTATTCGTTGACGAACTTGCCGAATTGTACGCCCTATATAACTGGCTCCACAGGAGCAGTTGAATTGGTAAATACACATAGATGTGGCGAATTCAGGCAATCTGTCTTTATTAACAGTTCTTATTGTGGAGCGGTTGTAGAAGACGGTACTAAGTCGGGCTGCATTAAATGTTTTCTGTACTGCCCTTCTTAACCTCTGTGTCAAGATTTCTTCAGTAGCATCATTTAAGAATTGTAACTTTAGGAACAGTACCTTCTTCGGAACAGTAGGTACCTTTGTCCTTCTTTTCGTCTCCGTCATATGTTTGTCGATGAATTTCATTGGATACCCATTCCTACTAAGCAAGTTTCGAATATTAGCCAATTCATCTAAAATAATGTCATCAGAGCAAATCATTCTAGCATGATGAGTTAGGATCTTTATTAGGTTTCTTTTGTATTTCATTGGTACTGCGCTATAGAAATGAGTGTACTGTCCAACTGTAGATTTTCTATGTAATCCTCTTTTTAATGTTCCGTCTATTCTTCTGGTTAGTTGGACATCTAAAAACGATATACTACCATTCTGTTCTTCTTCTAGTGTAAACGTAATTGATGGGTGGATATTATTAAATATATTAAGGATGTTCTCCTTTTCATGTTCTTTTTCTAATACTATGAAGGTATCATCTATATAGCGACAATATGATGTTAGATGGCTAATTGTGTCTTTGAGTGGACCATTTTCTAGTTTTGCCAGAAAAATGTCTGCCAGTATAGGGCCCAATGGTGACCCCATGGCTACCCCATCCAATTGTCTATAATACTCATTGTCAAATCGGAATTGAACATTCATTGTGCATCTAAGAATTAGCTGTTTTATTGCGGATACGGGAATTACCGTTTCTAAGTTCCTCTCTGTTAATTCATTGCAAATAAAATCTACCGTTTCAAGTAGAGGAATGTTGGTGAATAGGGACGTTACATCTAATGATATCATAAATTTATTCTTGAGCGATAGATTTTTTATATTATTGATAAATTCAAAGGAATCCTTGACACTATGTTTAACAATTTCCTTGTGGAGTGGTTTGAGAATTTGCACTAACCATTTTGCTATAGTGTGGTAGGCTGAGTTATTCATATCTAAAACGGGTCGAAGGGGCAAGTCACTTTTATGTATTTTTGACAAGCCATATAACCTGGGTGTACTCGTTCCTGTAGGTTTTAACATTTCGAACACTTTTTCTGAGATAAAACCCTGTTGTTTGATTTGTTTCAACGAATCTATTATTTTCGAATAATAACTTTGATTAGTATTAATCCTTCTCTTCCAATTAATGTTAGTTTATAATCGATGTCATTATATAATCATTACGTAACGTATCTACTCCATGAGTGTTATTTAATTATTGTAAATCATATATGCATATTAGTGTAGAGCCATGATGAAAAACTAATTGAAAAGAAATTAGTTAAAGGAAATCGTTTCATGGTTAAAAACAAAAAATATAACAAGCAAATATTATAAACAGAGATGTCAGTAAGAGACAGATCAATCGCAGTCCTAAACATCAATGGGAAGATCCAAACAACTAATACAAAAATGAATAACAAACAGAAAGGGATTTTGTGGAGATTTCAGTATTTTCAAAGTTGAAACTATGAGTTGAATCTCGCGAGGCGGGATCGTGGATGCGCACTGCTGAGGAGTCCCATATTAAGTTTTCCATGGTGGTCTAGCTTCAATTGACTCATGGTTTCAACTTTGAGAATAACAAACAAATATTTTTTCAGGAAGTACTCTTCAGAAATCAGTTAGCTGTTACATCTAGATTTTTTTCGTAGAAATTTGAAAATATCAGAGAACTATCAACTAGCTGATCATTATTAGTATAGTAGTGAATGTCATTAAGGTTATGAGAGTGAGCATAAAATCTACCAAATCTGTCGACCTTACACTTAAGCTGCTTAGATACATGACTTAAAACTTCCGTCCTTGACTAAATGATACTGAAATGATGAAAGTTCCTTAAACTTGCCTTTTGACCATAATCCTCAAGAAAAGCAAGGAAGTCGGTTGCAGCCCGAATAGCTCATTGGTAACGTCTCTGACTGTGAAGATGAATGATACAGAATCGAATCCGTCAGGGAGCACCAGTTCCCTCAACATTACAGGTACACCTTGCTGATGAGTGCTCAGTAGCACGAAACCCGGGTCCAGGGTTTCCTGTTGATCACCTCTAACCACCATCCTATCTTAACATAGTGCACGCAGTGTCGAGCCACCTAGACTAGTGGCCACATTGCAAATTGATCGATAGCATTCGATCAGCACCAAGAAGAACTTGACATGCATGACATTGATCACCACCCAGTGATCAATCAATTGTGAAGGAAGTTTTTTGATGTTTTTTTCTTTAATTAATTTTTTTCGACTTTTCATTATTTAAGTACAGGCTTTAAAACAATCAAGAACTGAAAAAGTGAAGTAGACTGGGTGGAAATGAATTTTCAAAATGCAGACAAATAACACACATTAATCAATAAATAATGATATTTCCATAGCCTTTAAAAGTATTTCACAGAGACAAATGTTTATTAAATATAACACGTTAAACAGTGCAACTATTTTCAAACAAAATGCTTTACTACTGTTTATTAATAAAGTAGTTCATCTTCTTCGATAAAATTCTTCGGAGTGATGTTCAAAAGTTGACTAGTTGATGAAGTAATCAATCGTGTATACTTTCTTCAAAATACTATTTGAGATTAAATCTGTTTTGGGTACGATAAAACTTAGAAATTGTCATTTTGTTTAATTCCTTAATATGGATTGTTTAACCTACGAAGTTTGATCATCTCCGGTATCATTTGAATAAACTCAGAAATTAAGTGGAACAAATGGATGCCAGCTCAGTGGTCTAGAGGTTAAGCGTTCGCTCGCGAGACTGATAGGTCCTGGGTTTGAATCTCGCGAGGTAGGATCGTGAATGAGCACTGCTGCGGAGTTCCACAATAGGACCAAAACGGTCGTTCCGTGCTTCCAGGTTTTCCATGGTGGTTTAGCTTCAATTGACTCATGAATGAAAAATTACTAAAATCTCCACAAAATGATTAATAGTTTGTATTGTTGACCTAAGATGATAAAATTTGTTGCCATTTTCGCTGTTTATATATATGTTTGAATGGCATATTTAGCATTCACATCAAATATAATTCCTTCTAACTCCGCCTGTAGCTCCTCAGGGGGCTACTGCCGATCCTAAGCCCGGATAAAGGAGGAGGGTTAGGCATGGGGTTAGCGACCCCATCCCGTAGAAAACTAAGTCCCTAAAAAGACGCTAGCCAGAAAAATTATAATTCTGATTTAATCCGTATATATTACATAATTTATTTATGGTCTAATACTGTACATATATTTTTATTGTATAATTGTTAAGTAACTAACCTATGCATAATCATATTCCCCTTATTATAAGCTTCATTTCAACCTATAGACTATTATGATACGACTTACCGTTTTTAAGTTATGTACGGTCTATTAATTACAGTCTCCCACATTTCACAGCCACTTTTGGCTAGATCTACTTTATGGTGTGATTTGATCTGTTTAGTTTGTATATAAACCCAGTACGTTTGAAATACATGATTCATATCGTGGGGGCTGAGATTTGTGTTCTGGTCTCAACAGGCAGAGCTAGTCAGGAAGAAGGATCGATAAGGACTCTAGACTGCTCGTACGGGTTTGTGGATCATTGATCCGGTCGATAATTCACTGTCCTCTAATTGACGATATCATTACGTTATATATTTTATTTATTTATTTAAACACATAAATATTGGTAAAAAGGGGCACCAGATATATATGCGCCACACAAATCTCATTTGATTTGTGTGAGGGCTGTGATACTGCTCAGGTGCCCAAACTGAAACAGGTGGTTTTCTTAGGGGCCCACACCCGGAGCCATTGACCTAAAGGTCTGGATCCACAAGGCAGTGGATCGGACCTTTGGAGATGCAGTCCCATGGTAGCCGATGACCAACGAATAATTCATACGCCATTTGTTCCCTCAGAATACTGGGGACCATGTACACCAGTAGTTTGAAATCAGGATTTTCCAACTCCCCTAGGTGAACATTCCGTGTCCACCAACCCGGTTAAAGTGCGGACATTCACTTTTCGTCCTCTCAATTTCGTAAACAACCGTAATGCCACGAGAAGGCAGTGAGTAGGACTTCCCTGGTAGAGGCTATATACGCGTGGCCAGGGTGGGGGGCACGTTATTATATTAATAGGGCACAAGGTCAAAAGTTATAACAATTTATTAACTGGACAAATATCTCTCATATTTTTTATCTGTAAATTATTTATATCCTCCAATTCTTTGTTAACCCTTTGATCATAACACAACTACCATTGGATATTTGGAATCTCAGAATCCTTCTATGGACTCATACACTTATCAAACAACTATAAATGTAAATGTACAGCTTTAGTAAATGATTTCATTAGAAATAAAACTATCTTCATTGAACTCACTTTACTTTTTTTTTAATCTTAACTGACCTAAAAAGCAACTTAGCTACAATAGTAAGTATTGATTATTGGAAATTGGATGACAACCTTATTTTATTAATAATAATGTTATCTATATAAAATTTACTTAGTATTGTTTGTTTGAATCTTCCAATTGATGTTTAGGACTGCAATTGATCAGTCTCTTATTAGCATATGTGCATACTGTGCGTATTGCCTCGATATAGCCTAAATTTACAAGTATTATAAGCAAAGATGGATAGTGGCTAGCAGTGGAATCCAGTTTGACGCGCGTTTCGTCCTATTTGGGACTCGTCAGCTGGATGTACCTACATCTCATATACCAATTAGAGACTGACCAGTTGCAGTCCTAAAAACATCAATGGGGAGATTCAAACAAACAATACTAAGTGAATTTCAACTTCACACCATTACACAAGCAAGTGGCTATCAGGACTCAGTAGCCGAGTGGATAACGCGATGGTGTTTGATGCGAAAGGTACTGGGTTCCAGTCCTAGACTGAACAACAAGTATCAGATGCAGGTACATCCATCTGACGCGTCCCAAATAGGACGAAACGCGCGTCAAACTGGATTCCACAGCGAGCCACTATCCATCTTTGGTTACCTGTATATTTTTGTATTTTTAATAGATGTGTTGGTCAGAGAAATCAAACCTGTTTGTACTAAAACAATAGTCATTAGTGGCATTAGGTGATTGTTACGTTTTATGATGAATTCTTTGAAGTTGAAAACATACCAGTAAACACCAACACATTGATTCTTATAGTTAAGTACTCTTCATGGGATCTGAATGTCTGGATCTCAATCACTGGTTAGGTTGTGGGTGGGAACTGCTAAGATGTGCTAAACTAGAGCGAAACAGCTGTCTAGCGCTTTTCTATATTCAATGTGTTAGATATGGACATTTATTAAATGTTTGGTATACTGTATTTTATATTTGCTGAATTGTAAGCTTTCATTCAATTAACTGTAGATATATGTTTTACCTTTCGTAAATTATTGTTCATTAATTAGTGAGAAGACGTGATCAATGACGCTAATGGGTATCGGGTATATGGTACTTACCCCCGAAGACAATGGAAGATGGTCGTGCAATATCGTGGATTAGTTCATGTTAGACATTAATACCATTGGATACCGGCTCAGTGGTCTAGGGGTTAAGCGTTCACACACGAAACAGAAGTTATTGGATTTGAGCCCGTGTGTAGTATCGTAGGCAAGCATTGCTGAGGAGTCCCATAATAGGACGAAACGGCCGTCCAATGCTTCCAGGTTTTCCATTGTGTCCTAGCTTCAATTGACTCATGATTTCAACTATGAAAATTAACAAATCCCAAGATTGAATGTGTTGCCTAGATTCCATTAACATCTACTAACTGAACAATTCATTAAGTTTAAGTAGTTCAATTGCGACGAGGTGTATAAGAAAAACAAATTGGTTACTCAATCTAGTTTATGATATGATTTGGGAACTGTACATCTACAGATTATGCGAAGTCAACGTCTCGTACTATCCAGATTAGTACAATTACGATATACTCAGTTATGCCAAGTATTAGGTAATGTAGGGCTTATTTAAATTTCAATTGTCGAGTCTATTTTAAATGTAATGTTCACAAATAATTTGATGTTTATTTATGACATACACTCGATTGAACTGAAGTTTTTCTATCAATCTAAATGATACAACTTAGTATCCACTGCATTTACAAGCTAGGCAGTCAGATATAATGAACAAGAAGTCTCGAACATAGACTTGTGCTATTTGATACTCATTAACAAAGTTTTACTTTGGATTCAAAGCTCAAATAGGTCATTCGTAACGTCTTCTATTATAATACTAGGAGATGTAGGTTAAAATTGCTCTAAGAATATCAGTCACCTTAATATTCCAGATATCTCTTCCTAGCAACTTCCACATACCACAAAACTTATATTCAAGTCTTCATAGCAATTATTCTCAACTAACTAGTATACTCGGAATTAAGTGAACACTATTCTTGAGTTATCCCTAGTCTATTCATTACTGCCTCTCATATTCACAGCCACATTTGGCTAAATCTTGTACAAATGTTATTTTATATTTTATGGTACGATGTGGTCAGTTTGATTGGTATATAAACTCAATAAGGTTGAAATATAATGATTCATATTGCAGAGGCTGTTCTGGACTTAACTGGCTGGGCTAGGCAGATAGCAGGACCAACAAGTGCTCTAGACTGCTCGTATGGTTTCAGTGTGTGTCACTGTTCCAATCGATAATTCGCTGCTCTCTGATTGGCAGTCTTATCACGCTATACGTTAACAAGGCATCCACTCGGTTACAAGTTATAACACACTTTTAATAATATATCCTCTTCTATCAAGTAATATCATGACATCTTAATCAGTAAAGAAATTTTAATGGAACTTGTCAATAAATTGACTAACTCAATGACATTACAATTAAAAGAAATAGATTAAATGAATTATCTAATTGAATACAATCTATAATTAGAACTATGAATTTTACTGAATGACTTTTCACTTTTAAACATGGTAAGTTTTTAGTTAGAAACAATACTTCTACTACTGCTGTGGTGTGGGTTACTTATATCCACATAAGTAGTATATAACGATGGTCGGGTATTGAACGTATTTCAATAGAAGATCGATAACAAGCGAACAGGAACGGAACGCAATTGATATGAAAATGCATGAACAATGAAATCAGAGACGATTGTCTGATATTTACAGAAGGAACAGTCAAGATTGAGATAATTGATTAATAGTTTGCAAATTAACTGTTTACTGTATGGTTATCAGATTTTAGTGACATAGTCTGTAATTTCGTGCCCAAATACATTTCGATAGTCCCCAATCTTGTATTTGTTCACTACACTACTACTAATTAAGCCTTTTACCCCCCGTGGAGGAGCATAGGCCTCCTACCACCATTCTCTATCCAACCCTGTCCAGAGTAATCCTTTCCAGTTAGAAACAATGACAATCAATTTTTTTGAGTTAGATGACTTAAACTATGATGTTGTTTAGTTGAAAGAAAAGAAATTTCAAATTTTCTGGTTTTTTTTAAAGAAAAGGAATCTATTCAAACATATTTGATTTACGCATCAATCACACAGTGAAATTATGAACAATATAGATTATCAACTAGACGAAGAAAATCTTTTCTATTCAAAGAGAATAATTGACAAACTATTAATCAAAAGGGATATAAGTAAAGATGGATAGTGGCTAGCAGTGGAATTCAGGATGCGCGTTTCGTCCTATTTGGGACTCGTCAGCTGGATGAACCTGCATCTCAGAGTTGATGTTCACTCTTTTCCTTGTTTACACGAATGTGACGTTAATTTACCATAGACGAATATCTACACTAGATTCCCTCCCAATGTCTACTCTTCAGGACTTCAACACAACTTAGATCAAGAACATGTAATTAGCCTGACTACAACGTAAATATATTCCCACACCAAAACATGACACAATCCAACAACAATGAACAATCAATCAATAATAAATAATAACGATAGGGGAATATATTTAATTCATCTGACTATCTGCATGTCTAACTAAGCAGACAACCAGTCATTATCATTCTCGTCCACAAATCGAAAACATGAAATTGCATGATGTTATTCGTAACATTTTCAATGTTTACTAGGTTGTACTCAACACTTTTGATGATTTTATTGTTTGCTTAAATGAGTAGTGCATATTTGTATGACTTTCAGTAAAATAAACCCATAAAAAAACTTTATGGCAGTAAAACATGGCCGATAAGAGTAGAGGATATTCGTAGACTACTAGTATTCGATCATAGGTGTCTTCGAAGCATCGCTTGTATATTCTGGGACCAACGAGTAAGTAATGCAGTTGTTAGGAAACAGGTACTAGGTAAGGATGGCAAATCGATTGATGAAGTAGTGAAACTTCATCAGTTGAGATGGCTGGGACATGTGTTACGCATACCCAACCACCGACTGCCCCGACGTGTAATGTTTTATGGTGTAGGAGTAGGTTGGAAGAAAGCCAAAGGTGGCCAGACCAAAACATGGAACAAATCCATCGAGTTACTGACAAGTGGACTGAACCATGTTGGTAGGTGTAGACTACCTGGTTGGGATCCGCGAGATGATAGTAACCGATGGTTAGAGACCTTGAATGACATGGCTCAAAATCGTTTGCAATGGCGAAGGTGCATCCACTCTTTATGTACTGCCAAATTCTAATCTTCTGAATTCTTCATGTCCCTTTCTTTTTTCTCTTCCCAAATTTAATTCACTGTATTATACTCCTTCAATAACATCTTTAAACCCTAATCTTTCACATTACTGCTTAAACTCTTACTACTTCTACCGCTATGGGATTTGAATCGACAACTGCATCTCTGTGCTGATGTGGTATGGCAACTCGAACTGATGTACGTACGTACGAAGTTCTACGTTGTGACCGACCGATAAAAAAAACTCATGGAATTATCATGTATATGAACATGTATTTTTAGTAAATCACCTTTCAGAGCATAATACTATGGGTTATTCCAAAGAAAAATTTCCCAACTTGGTATCATCATCTTTCATTTAAATATTTACTAGTTGGTCCCCTACTATATTTCAGTCTAATATAGATGTGTCAAGTCTAAATATGTATTGAGATTGGGAAGATAATATAGTTACATCGAAATATTCAAATACCTTTCATTCTAATGATAGATAAAACCCTCATGAGAGTTACACAGAACAAGGAAAGGGAATTAAATAATTTGGGAGTAAATACAAATGATGATTAATTACCATACAACGAACTAAGCGATGACTGGATGCATCTGGAATGCATTTACTGTCATAACTAACTTCTCAATCTTATGAATTGTTGACGCTCTGTTTAGTAGACTAAGAAGTAACAGTATACTGTCTCATTAGGTTTTGTTTTACTATTTTCAAAATCGTTACTCTTGTTTAGTGACTAAGTAAAAGCCTAGATTGGAGTAGGATTACACCAAAGGCCGTCAGCTAGGTTATACTAACACTCGAATGATCTGAAAACTTTGATTTCTAAGTCAAATAATTTGATTATAAATTGACTGCTTCCGATTCAGTTTCAAATGAACTGGACTGCTAGTTGATTCAGGAGTTAGGTTCAAGTTACCTGAGTTTGTATTTCAGTGATTTACCAAGTGACCACATTTGAGTTTGACATATTAATTTATAATCCCTTGAAAAACAACTGATGAGTGGCTCGCACTCAAGTACTAAAATCTTGTACATGGTTACTGTATTGACTTGTTCGATTTAGTAAGTCAGTCAAGTGCAACGTAGAATCAGTTACGAGTGTATATTTGTTCAATTTGCCGTTATCTCATTAACACAGCAAGATGAGATTTTTGGGCAAGTCCCACAGTCGTAGAGATTGTAACAGTATTAGTAGTAATAAAAAAGATTAGGCATCGAAAAAGTGACTCGAATTATCGAAGTAAAAAAATTCCATAGGAAATTTAGTAACTTAATATCTAAGGGGGGATAAAGAGTGGATGTACCTGTGCTATTCCAAACGATTTTGAACTATGACACCTAGAGACTCGAACCATTAGCTTTGTAACCGGCCAGGTTTTCTCAGGTTCGCTCTTCATAAACGTCAGAATATTATTAAAGTTAATATTTTGAATACTATCCACCAATCCGGTTAAAGCGTTGGACATTCGCTTTTCGTCCTCTCAATTTCGTAAACAACAGTAATGCCACGAGAAGGCAGTGAGTAGGACGTCCCTGGTAGTGACTGTGTATGCGTGGTGGTGTGAGAGTATTTAGAGAGGGAGAGATGACTCTCCCAACTGTCATCCGTACCAGAGCACACTTGAAGCGAAATGACTAGTAACACTGTTCGGGATCCCGGACAGACTTGATAATTCAAACCGGTAATCAAGAGATTGAAAGGTAGAATCTTTTAACCACATTAAGTGCCACAGCTTCACTTTTTTACATGAATCCCTGAACAAAGTTAGAACCACACAGCAAAATGTCACAACTAAAGAGCTTTGTTTTTTTGAACTATAAGATCCAATAATTCATGATACAACACAAGCTTATAGAATCAGAGGATGACCTGTCGATTCGTAGAATACCTTATATAATAATAAAAACAAGTCCAGATTTGATCCAGATGGAACATTCTTTCTACAAATATAGACAAAAGAAGAAAAATTAGAAGTAACAGAACTGAACACATAAAATGAAAAATTCCAAAGATACAAAATGGAAGAGAAGAGTAGAGCAAACAAAATTACACGGTTAATATAAGAGGTAGGTACGACCGATAACCTACGAATACGGAAACACAGTAGAATCACACATCAGTAAGTAACCGAAGGATAATAACTTTAATAAACTTTGAAAAAGACAATTGGAAGTATTTGAAACTACGCGGATGGGTACGTACGAAGGGAAGCACATTAAAATACTGATATAAAACAGCAGAAGTGATTTTAAAAAATGTACATTGAAATTTGATTGATACAACTGTTAAACGTCTCTATTTCTCGAGATAGACATGAGAAAAATGAACAAAAACTGGATAGAACTAAGAAAAGAAGGCCCAGGACAGATTGAGTGGGTTGGAGAATGCTGATCGGCGGCCTATGCTCCATTGGGAGTAACAGGTATAAGTAAGTAAGTAAGTAAGTGTGCTTATATTACAACTGAAAGACTCTTCATAGATGGGAAGTTCAATAAATACAAGAAATTTGGCTAAAACGTCAAATAATTATGAAATTTCAAATGAGTGAAACATGAATTTAAAAGAGTGAAGGATGGATACTAAATTGTGGAATAGCAATAAGTAATAAATCTTAACTATTTCACTTTATATAAACACGTGTAGTCACTTTCTTAACACGAACGAAACGTCTAACACGTGTACAATAATAATAAATACAAATTTAAAGTACAGAACTGGAGAATAGTACATACAGAAAGATGTGGTATGGCAACTCGAACTGATGTACGTACGTACGAAGTTCTACGTTGTGACTAACTGACATACAGAAAGAGAGATTGGCAACCAAACTTTGCTTCAGATCTTTCTGATTCATTTCAATGGAACAATCAAAAACAGAGCCAACAAGTACAGAGGGTTAATGCCCAATATGTAATAAGAATAAAGAAAACAATAGTAAATATATTTATATACATATATATAGTTGCGCGTAGATAGTATTGAAGAAGTGATTTATTGAATTGCCCATATCAGTATATTCACATATACTACTAAAATAAACGAATAGGGGAATAATAAACTTGAGATATCAAAAAAGACGGAGGAATAAAGCATAACCCTAACCAAATAGTGATAAGTATTTGAATTCAAACATTTCTTTACTCTGTAACCCTATGTAGCATCGGTTGATATGTTAAACCCATATGCCTTATTCTAGCTTCTGGACAAGCCAATTTACCTGTGCATCATGAGTCCCGTTTAGACCTTGTTAATCATTCGCTTATCAACCCTGACTGTTTCTATATGAGCGTAGGTGTGTGTACGCGTCTTATCCTATTTATCACATGTCTGTCATTTATTCTTGTCTGACTATATAAATATTGATTAACGCTTGATAAAAGTGAGTTGGCTTACCCGCCATTTCCAATGCATGCCCTTTTTTGTTTCGCTCGCTGATATTTACTCATGTGCTTATAATTTTCTAACCTGCGTCATGTGTCAATAAAACTGTAGCTGCCGCTTCTCTTCGCCTTCTGATTTTATGCACCGTTAAGATTTGTATTATAACGGTTATCGAGAAAATCGATTAGCGAAGCACGGCACTACACCTACATCTAATATATCGACAGAGAAATATATGCACACGAAAAATATAGAATGTCAAAAGTACTAAATGATAAGAGTACTATATTTCTGGTTAGTCGTATTTCTTCAACTAGATCAAGCAGATACAAAACATATGAATCACACATGACTCTTCCTTCTTCGATTGGTCCATTTCCAGCTCTTATCAATTTTGCCATACCATTTATCATCAACTACTATATATATTAAGTAGCTAAAACCCTAAAAGTATCTAATGATGATGCCGTTAGAGGCGTGATGGCAGCTATCACTTCTCGGTTGCCCACACCGTGGAAGGGTTCTTCTAGAGGTACCTGAAAAGGAAATTGGGTTAGAAGTGGTCTCAATGACCTGAGAGCGTGACCGCAGTGCCCAAGGGACAACTGCTTGAGGTCGGTCACACACGACCTTTTTGTGTTAGCTCCGCACTCGTTGGGACCTTACCGCTGGAGACGGATATCCGTGGGATAAAGGCGGTGTGCATTTTTAGGGTCGACCTTTTCTAACCCCACCCCTCCTTGTGGGAAGGCAGCATCGCTGTTATGCTGATTGTCTGAAGGAGACACCTTACTGCTGTCACACCTCTGTACAGTCAGCAGTACGACTTCGGACCTTGGGTTTTCTGCTTTTAGTCTTACCGCTCTTCAAGAGACCTGCTTGGCATGGTAGGACCTTGAGGAACGATTGTTTCAGCCAGTATAGCTTGATTGGTTTGTCACGATAGGCAAGCCCGACCACCACGTCGAGGTAGCAGCAACGGTCGGGATCTAATGATGATACTAATAATCTATTAAATATTTAGAAAAATGTCTCCAAATACTTCTCAAAATGTTAACCCACTAAAAATGAAATTGTATTAACTTACTATAAACGTAGCTGGGGTAATAATAACTCAGAACGTCGAAACATTTGAACCAAATATTATTCACCTAAGACTTTTCATCATTTTCACTGGAAATTAAAGAACGATAATCTAACATTTCTATTAATTGTTGGATTTCTTTGACAGCATCTCGCCGCATAGATCGAACATCTTCATTTCCATCACTTTTTAAGTTATCCAAACTTAGTATTAATTGTTCCAGGTTTTCCATAAGATGTTTATATTCTTTACTCTGAGGTGCACCTTTAAATTAAAGAATGATATAAATAAAAGCAGAAACCTTCAAAAATATTGAAGAGTTTGGTAACATTTTACTTCTATAAAGCGTCCGGTATTATAGAGATTGATTTTAAATAATTAAACTCAATAATCAAGTACAGATTTTCATAGTTGATACTGAGTGACACGCTATGTTTTAAGAGTTTATGGTACATGTTATTATTATTATTTGAACACATAAATATTGGTACAAAGGGGCACCGAATACATATGTGCCACACAACTCACTTGATCTGTGTATGGGCTGTGATACTGCCCGGGTGCCAAAACGGAAGCCGGTGACTTACTTAGAGCACTACACCCAGAGCCTTCGACCTAAAGATCTGATCCACAAGACAGTGGAGCATCGTTTATTTATTTATTTATTTAAACACATAAATATTGGTACAAAAAAGCACTAGATAAATATGCGCCTCACAAATCTCATTCGATTTGTGTGAGGGCTGTGATACTGCCCAGGTGCCCAGACTGAAGCAAGTGGTTTTCTTAGGGGGCCACAGCCGGAGCCTTTGACCTAAAGGTCTAGTCCACAAGGCAGTGGAGCATCGTGAGGAGATGCAGTCCCATGGTAGCCGGTGATCAATGATTGATTCGTACGCCATTTGTTCTCTCAGGATACTGGAGCCCATGTGCACCATTGGTTTGGAATCAGGGTTTTCCAACTCCCCTAGGTGGATCCTCCACATCCACCAACCCGGTTAAAGCGCCGGACATTCGCTTTTCGTCCCCTCACTTTTGTGAAGAACAACCCCGCCACGAGAAGGCAGTGAGTAGGACTTCCCTGGCAGAGGCTATATATTCGCTATTCGCGTGGCCATATGAGAGCATTTCGAGGGGGAGGGCAGACTCTCCACTCTCTCGGCTGTACCAGGGCATTTGGGGGCAATGGAATGTCGCTGCCAGGATTATCGTGAGGAGATGCAGTCCCATGGTAGCCGGTGACCAACAACAGGTTCATACGCCATTTGTTCCTTCAGGATACTGGAGCCCATGTGCACCATTGGTTTGGAATCAGGATTTTCCAACTCTCCTAGGTGGACTTTCCGTGTCCACCAACCCGGTTAAAGAGCTGGACATTCGCTTTTCGTCCTCTCAATTTCGTAAACAACCGTAATGCCACGAGAAGGCAGTGAGTAGGACTTCCCTGGTAGAGGCTGTATACGCGTGGCCACGAGTCTTAGTTAAGCGCCCGATAATTATTGAGGCTAGTATTTTAGATGCTATATTAGTCAAACTAATCCCTCTATGGTTATTACAGGATGATTTTGACTCCTTCTTATATATTGGGACAATTAGTGATTGCGATCAGTCAGATGGGATTACGTCCAACTCCCAGATTTTAGCTAATATATTAGTCAATCTAAACGCTAAAACTGGACGACTATCCTTAAAGACCTCTGGGGCTAATCCATCTGCTCTTCCTCGTTTTAGATTACCTATGGCTTTTTGAACTTCAATTAGAGTCGGAGGACCTTCCAAATATATATTCAAACTCATACATTCTTGACTTCTAATTTGACTAGGTTGGTATCCTATCAATATAAAGGTGTTACAGACAAAAGTATTATCAAACCCTGAATATTTGTGGCATCTTTAGAATTAGAACTAAGTTCGGAATCTAGGAAATAAAGAGTTAATGAAAACATATAATTGTAACCGCCTTTCAATGTTATCGTCCAACGTCTTCAGTCATGAGTTACAATTACCAACTCATATCACTTAGTCAGTTAACCCAAGTGGATATACATTATTGAAGGATTTGAAGTGACCAACTTGGTGTCGTGTGCAGTTACGGGTATGAGGGCTAATATCACTTCCCGGCTGCCCACACCGTGGAAGGGTATTTCTTGAGGGACCTGAAAAAGAAGTTAGATTAGTGTTGGTCTTAACGACCTGGGAGCGTGACCGCAGTGCCCAAGGGACAACTGCTTGAGGTCGGTCACGCACGGCCTTTTTGTGGGGGATTTTTGACGTGTTAGCTCCGTTCTTCAAAGGGCCTTACCGCCGGAGACGGAAATCCGTGGGATAAGGCGAGGTGTGTATTTTTAGGGTCGACCTTTTCTAACCCCACCCCTCCTTGTGGGAAGGCAGCATCGCTGTCATGCTGGTTGTCTGAAGGAAACACCTTACTGCCGTCACACCTCTGTACAGTCGGCAGTACGACTTCGCCTTCGGACCTCGGGATTGCTGCTTTTAGTCTTACCGCTCTTCAACCGACCTGTCTGGCATGGTAGGACCTCGAGGAACGATTGTTCCAGCCAGCGTAGCTCGATTGCTTCATCACGATAGGCAAGCCCGACCACCACGTCGAGGTAGCAGCAACGGTCGAGGATATACATTATTAAAACAATAATTAAATGTAAAAAAAATTACATGTGAAATAAACTCAGCAGTTGCCAGTCAGCTAAAACGTAGGACTAGGCACATAGATGCATCGTTTCAATAGTTGAGATTTAAATGATTTTGTAGTCGTGACTTCGTTTATTTCCTTGGCTTTGGATCAGTTAGGCCAACGAAATATTGAATTTACTTAGATTTTAATCGCTGAAATTATTTTAAATGTGATGTCTTCTATACACTTAGCGCCCAATTTCTGCTAAATCGTCCGAATTTCGGAGATTGGTTACATACGATAACAACCACCGCGTTATATCTTCTACAAACTTAAGGATTGAAGTGAGGAAGTTCGGAAAGTGATTGGAGGTGATTCTCGATGTTTCTTAGATCATAAGTAAGGAATTTAGTTACTAGAAAGAGCATACTGACAGAAATGCCTCGGTCAGTCGGTAATAAACAACATGGAAGTGTATAGTGAATGGAGTGGAAAGTGTAAAAATGCCACATTCACTTAACACAATACTTTTATGTAATTTGAACCTTCATGTGCAAGTGAAAAGTAAAGTACTAAATAAGTACACTCACCATTAAAACAATCAATTGTTGGCTGTAGTGAGCGTGCCCTCGACATTACATCTGCGATTGTTTTCTCACAACTAGAGCCACATACATCAGACGAGTTCTTAGAGTGAAAACTATTAATATTGCGTGAAACCAACCTGTTCCGAAAAATTTGATGTATTCGTTCCGTTTATTGGAGATGAATATTCTTGATTTGTTACAGGATGGTTCCATTGCGTAGACCGAGTGTTATGATCCACAAAATAAAAGTGCCCTGATTTCTCATCAAGTCTCATTTCCCAACCAGGAGGTAGAGATTCTTTGGGATTCATTTTTGAACTTAGTGAGTACACTAAACTCCAAATTCACCTATATTTGGAGAATGAACAAGGTTTTAAAAACCAAATCACTCGGTATTGTAAGGGAGAGTTTGGAGTAATCCTTCAAAGATACACAACCATGACGATAGTGGGAATACAGATTGAGTAGTGGTGAGGTTAGGTGCATCTCATCATATAAAAAAAGTCTAATAGGTTGACGAAACTTTATCGAGTGAGGTGGTTGAAAACTGTTGCACGGTCCCGGTAACTTTCTACCCTGACGTTCAAAGATGACCAGAATAAAATGTAACAGGTGACTAGACACAGATACGACATCAGTCTGTGAAGACACTTCTGGTTTGATACATTCAGGGAGGCGCGAACTTCTTGTTTGGAGTTCTCGTGATGACCAAAATATATGGTTGATAACACCAACAGCTGAGGTAGTGAAGATGAAGTCATTTTTCCTCTCCTAAATTTTGAGTCGTAATAATTTACACTTCCTACTCTAAAATATGACATTCTTATCATACTATATTCCTTGTTTTCCTTATTATAATTAGTACTACCGCTATGGTAATTCATTTGCTTTTAATCTTACCAGTTTACTGTCTATCCTAATGGATTTATGTTTCTCACCTATTACGTATTTTAAAGTGAGACTTCTACGGGTCTCAGTAAATCAACGTTAGACACTAAGTCGGGAAACATTTACTTGAATCATTGTACTGCAAAAAAGTATTTGAAGAATTAGTTGGTCTTATGTAGTGATTGGTATCCCTGAATTCTGATCTGCTAGATTGGACTTTTTACTAGTGGGTTTTTCATGAAAATCTGATGTTTAGACTAGATATTAGTAGGTATTTTACAGGATGACCAGGAGCGTTTATAACGTTATAAACCTAATGAGAACATGAAGTTATAAATCTTCACAATCTTACATGTCCGTCCTTGGTATCATAAATGTTAGATAACCAGTTTATCCAGTAAGTTCTCGTAAGTCGACTAAAAACACGCTTTAGGCACCTGCAAAAGTTAACATGGAATACCTTACACTTTTCAATTTCAAACTGTCAGCAAAGGGATTTCATAACCATCTGATAGCCAGTAAAATCTTGGAGCCGAAATTTAAAGGTGGGAGTAAACAAGTTGGGTATGGAGAAAAATGAAGCCGAATTATGAATGCGTAACTAGACATATTTAACATGCAGTTCGACCCACGGTTTTAATCCCAATCTCCCGATTTCGGGGAAAATTTTATCTAGTTCTATGACCAGATCTGATGAGGCAGGTCGTTTGTGTGCATGATGAAGAGCAGTGACTCTTACACTCCGATGTTATATTATGCGATATTCTGTTTCTTTATAAAGACTATAACAACAAATTTCCAGGTAGAAACATCAACACGTGTACCAAACAAAAGAAGACCCGAAAACAGCTAAAACACGTAGACAGTTGTATAAAACACCAAATGGGAACAGAAACTAAGCGTAAAATTACTAGGTATTTGAAATTGTAAGACTTAATTAAGCTCAATATTTAAATACTAGGCTGGTCAGTGTCAAAACACTGCTGTCCGTTTTCAGTTGAATATTTGCGCCAGATCTCTGTTCGCATTTTAATTGGTTTGCTGCCACAAGCATTTGACTTTCAGTCAGTTTCTTGTAATCTTCCACATTTGCGCGGTCGGATCGTTGTTAATGGAATCCTTTGTATGAATGACAATTGCTACTGTTGTTCATTGTGCGCGATCCACTACTATTTGTTTCAATCTGTCACGACCCTGTAGTGACCGGCCAGTCTCGATAAGAACACGATTTGAATAACAGAAACAATTATTATTATTGTAACCAATTGTACCAGAAATTGTTTTACTGTATTTGTTTAACTGTATCAGTTTCACTTCTTGTTCCGCTATCCGCCTTGTTTGGTTCGAGCTTGCTCACGCACTGCTTATTCGCTTGTACTCTTTGGCACGTCTCGGTATTATTTCGATACCACGAGATCGCCAATAAATATACTTGATCTGGACTAGTAAAGCCTTCTGATTCACGGGCTATCAAGGGAACCAAGTCGTTTTTGGGCGCGTAATCGAATTGTAGTGGTGATCATAGTCCGTCCTCGACTCGACATCCACTACAACTGGTGAGCCGTATTTGGAACACGCAATACAGCTGGTAACCCAATCCATCGAGCACAAGTCAAACTTGGCCAATTCTCCAAACCAGATCAATCCGGTGAGTCTATTTATCTATCCACATCAGTTGCATATATTCGTATTGATATTTTTCAATATATAATATTTTGGCAACTTAATATGGTAGATAACGATAAGAATAACATAAATATGATAGACTCCGAGATACAGGTTATCAGTTTTCGACCGGTTCCTTTCATCCCTCATGATCCAGAAGTCTGGTTCGCGGCACTGGAATCTCAATTTGAGATCCGCCGCATAACCAATCAAAGGCAGAAGTACGCCTACGCTTTGGAATCATTGCCCGGGGATCACCTAACCGCTGTCCGTGAGGTTGTCCTCTAATCCGAACGTTCCGAACGTTTATGACCGTCTTAAGGGTGCCATCCTTCGACATTTCCTCCCATCAAGAGAGGAACGATTGAGGACACTATTAGCACGTCACCCTATGGGTGATGCTAAGCCGAGCCACCACCTCACGCGCCTGCAATCCCTTGCAGGAAACATGACAGCTGACTCTGAGATAGTAAAGAGTTGTGGCTCGAAGCCTTACCAGTCAGTATCCAGCCAACCCTTACGGCTCTGATCGAGGACACCCCGCTCAACAAGGTGGCCCTCATAGCAGATAAGATTCTAGCACGAGTTAACACCAAAGACGACTATTTGGTTGCTAGTACTTCCCGTTCTAACATTGATCTCGATGCTAGACGACCTCCGGCTCATGGGGATAGGGACAGATGTATCCATACTCGTCTCAGTTTCCGAGACCGCGCAAATGTGCCAGCCCCCTACGTCCCCCGACCCAGGTCACAATCCCGTAAGGCATCTTCCAAGCCACGCCAGAAGGTGGTTTCGGAAGCGAGTCCAGGTTGGTGCTGGTTTCACCGTGCTTTCGGAGCCGGTGCCCGTCATTGTCGAGCTCCCTGCTCATACAAGGCGGGAAACTCCTCAGCCGGCGAGTAAATGCGGCCGTACTCGCCGGCACTTCACCTCAGGTTGGCCGTTTATTTTACGTGCACGATTATCGCACCAACGCTAGGTACCTTGTGGATACGGGTGCCCAAGTTTCTGTCGTACCTATCGGTAACAGTAAGTCTCAAGCCACTATGCTTCGACTACGCGCTGCGAATGGCTCAGTCATTCCCACCTATGGTACACGACAACTTACGGTCAACCTGAGCAACCGACGACAGTATCTGTGGACGTTCATCATTGCCGATGTTCCCACAGCTATACTCGGTACCGATTTCCTACAGCACTATGAATTGCTAGTCGATTCACGTAGGCTGCAGCTAATTGATACTTCGTCGAACAGCAACTTTATGGGCTCTAAAGCCCACACAAACGCGTACCGAATCACAGGTGTATTTCATTCGCGTGACGATTTATTCCACGCTTTATTTCAGAAATTCCCCAAATTAACTAAACCTCTCGAGGAGACTCCATCGTTGACCAATCGTGTGGTACACCACATAGTCACCCGCGGACCACCAGTCACGGCAAGACCCCGCCGACTGGCACCGGACAAATTAGCTTTCGCTAAACGTGAGTTTGACAATTTACTAGCTACTGGTATTATTCGTCCTTCTCACAGTCCTTGGGCCTCACCTCTCCACATGGTTCGAAAAAAGGATGGGGTTAGTTGGAGACCATGCGGAGACTACCGAGCGTTAAACACAGCTACACGTTTCGATAGCTATCCCATCCCCCACATACATGACATCACGGCATCACTCAAGGGCACGACAATTTTTTCCAAGATCGATCTGGTACGAGCATATCACCAGATCCCAGTCGCTCTTGAAGATATAGAGAAAACTGCCATCACGACTCCTTTCGGTTTATTTGAGTTCCTACGAATGCCATTTGGATTACGGAATGCTGCTCAAACTTTCCAAAGGTTTATCGATAGCATTGTACGAGACCTAGATTTTGTTCACGTCTATATTGATGACCTGCTAATCGCATCATCAAACGTAGATGAACATTATCAACACCTGACGCTACTATTCCAGCGCCTTTCGGATAATGGAATAATAGTCAACCCCGACAAGTGTGAACTCGGGAAGGAAATAAAATTCTTAGGTCATGTTATTAAGCATGAGGGTATTCTACCTTGTGAGGATAAAGTACGTACTATAATGGAGTACACTGTACCGTCCACACTCAAGGAACTGAAGGCATTTCTCGGTTTGGCCAACTTCTACCGACGCTTCATTTCGCACGCGGCAGAACAGTTACGACCGTTAACCGATTTACTTCGCGGTAATCCACGCAAACTGGAATGGAACGACGCCGCACGTACTGCATTTTCAGATATCAAAACGGCCCTAGCTCAAGCCACACTTCTCGTGCATCCTGACCCATCAGCCACGCTTAGTATAGCGGTTGATGCATCGGATTTCGCCATAGGAGCCGTTATGCAACAGAATATCTCCGGTAGTTGGCAGCCCCTCGAATTTTTCTCACGACGCCTCACTCCTACGGAGACGAGATATAGCGCTTTTGGTCGCGAACTGCTAGCAGCCTACTGCGCCATCAAACATTTCCGGAACGCTGTAGAAGGTCGTAATTTCATTTTATTCACCGACCATAACCCCTTTACGTATGCTCTGCATACCAAGTCTGACCGCTACTCACCACGAGAGTGCAGACATTTGGACTATATCTCCCAGTTCACGACAGACCTTCGTCACGTCAAAGGCGAGTCGAACTGTGTTGCTGATGCTTTATCACGTATCCAACTTAATGCAGTTACTTTGCCAATGCTTGACCTACCTGCTATAGCCGCCGCCCAAGCAAACGATACTTCATGCACGGAAGCACAACAGTCTACGTCCCTTCAGTGCCGGGAAGTACCCCTAGCTACTAGCTCAGGTACTATCCTATGCGATACTTCTACGAGCCTCCCTCGACCCATCGTACCCTCCGCTTATCGCCGTCTCGTCTTTGATGCCCTTCATGGTCTATCTCATCCTGGTATCGCAGCCACCCTACGCCTCATCGCTGCACGATACGTCTGGCCGTCCATGAATAAAGATGTCCGTATGTGGGTAAAACAATGTTTACAATGTCAACGATCAAAAGTGCACAGGCACGTAGCTGCCCCTATTGGCACTTTCGCTACGCCTGATGCTCGCTTCGATCACGTTCACATAGACATTGTAGGACCATTACCACCATCGCACGGGTATGATCACATACTCACGTGCATTGATCGTTTCACAAGATGGCCCGAAGCTATTCCCATCACGTCTATTACGGCGGAGACAGTCGCTCACCGCTTCGTAGAACGATGGATAGCTATGTACGGTTGTCCCTCGACTGTCACGACTGACCGAGGACAACAATTTGAGTCCGCATCATTCTCCTCACTAACACGGCTGCTTGGTACGGAACGCATACGCACTACCGCCTACCATCCAGCATCAAACGGTTTAGTTGAACGGTTTCATCGCCAACTTAAAAGTGCTCTTCGAGCACACGAAAACAACAATTGGTACGAAACCCTACCGCTCGTCCTCCTGGGAATCAGAACGAGTCTAAAGGCAGATATTCAATGTTCCGCCGCTGAACTTGTTTACGGCACGACATTGCGTCTGCCTGGGGAATTTTTCACACCACGGAGCAGCAACAAGTTCGGCGAATCAGACTACGTCCAACGACTGTCTTCATTCATGCGGACACTGACTCCGGTGTCAACTCGTATACAACATCGACAGGTCGCTCTCCCTCGAGAGTTATCTACCTGTTCACATGTTTTCATACGAGTAGATTCGGTACGCAAACCTCTACAACAGCCTTACGAAGGACCTTTTCACGTGATTTCCCGTCACGAAAAGACCTTCAAGGTTGATCGACGTGGCCGCATCGAAACAGTCAGCATTGATCGTCTCAAGCCAGCACACGTCGATGACAGTGCTATACCTGATAATCCGAGACCCAATGTTAGACCCATCAGAGCTTCTAGCGGGATTTCTACATCTACTTCGGATCCCACGCTAGATGCACCTGAGACCTCATTCTCACGTCCCAGTCAACAGCACGTGTCATCTGCCCCGTCTACGGACGAGACTTCCGTCTCACGTCCAGACCTGCAGACCACACCGCCCTTGACTGCGGATGAGATTGCAGGCTCACGAGGTTCGAACGAGACTACCGTCTCACGTTCTGGTCGCCGAGTACGCTTACCCGTACGCTTTCTCGACTAACCTCATAACCAACTACGGATACAGTATAGGAATCTACCCCTATACTACACGAAAGCTACACTTTTCTCTTTTTCTTTCATTTTTTTGTTTACCCCGAGCCTACGCCTCTGACCATCGCTGCTCTGGTATCGTCGACTTTAGTCAATCTTGGCGAAAGCTGGCCTGATCACCCACGCTATAGTCAACGCACTCAGTCGATCTCTCTGACTCCAAATACGTATGATATACATTTGGTCCCGAACATGGTTATCCTGGTCGCATCTGGTTCCTTGGCTCAATCTGGTTTCGTCCTACGTCTGCAGCGTTTCTGGTCCGGACCTCTACGAACGCAACCTTCAGATTCTGGATACAAACCACTCTGGTGTAGCATGCTAATCCAAGCAATCAATACAGTACGTTCCTTCTGGTACCGTTCTACGTCAAAGACTTTTGGTGGCAACTCGAGGATCAACGATCACTCCCTGTTCTGCCAACGCCTTCGTCCTACAATGGCATGTTTCGTGATCAGTCCCACGAACGAAACCGCTACGTATCGAAAGAGTAAACCCCTTCTAGCGGGGGGCTCCTGTAGTGACCGGCCAGTCTCGATAAGAACACGATTTGAATAACAGAAACAATTATTATTATTGTAACCAATTGTACCAGAAATTGTTTTACTGTATTTGTTTAACTGTATCAGTTTCACTTCTTGTTCCGCTATCCGCCTTGTTTGGTTCGAGCTTGCTCACGCACTGCTTATTCGCTTGTACTCTTTGGCACGTCTCGGTATTATTTCGATACCACGAGATCGCCAATAAATATACTTGATCTGGACTAGTAAAGCCTTCTGATTCACGGGCTATCAAGGGAACCAAGTCGTTTTTGGGCGCGTAATCGAATTGTAGTGGTGATCATAGTCCGTCCTCGACTCGACATCCACTACAACCCCATAGCAGGATTAAATACAGCTGACTTCGAATTCTCTGTTGGTGAGTTGACTTCGTTACTAATCCGAAACCGTAGTCCTGTTGTATTTCTGAAACATATTGTAGTAAGTACTATCCATCTAATAATGTCTTATAAATGGATTGAGATCAGGTGTTTGCTAATTAGTCTAGAGACTATTGATATGTAATTAAACAATGTTATCAATTTAGCAACTTTGGTAGTCTATTGCAATATTCTTGGACGTTATTAGACAGTTGAGTCGAATATCTAAAAGTGTTCATTCTTAGATAGGTCTAGACGCGCGCTCTACGAATGGAAAGGTTAGTCCTATTGTAATTTGTATTACTTAGACTTTGTTGTGACTTTGCCTAAAAAAGTAACATTTTGGCCGAAAAAAAATCTGTCCTGAGCCTAACGTTCGGTAGATTAATTTACTGCTTAAGTTTTATCCGAGCTATTAATTGGTCGTAGTTTTGCCTCGGCTTACTATCCGATCTTATGGTTTTCCACGTAATAGGTAATAACTTAAAAATGTCACCAGTATTCGGAGTTTGGCAACGTCTTTACCAGTGACACCTTTATGATTGAAATATGCCAGCCCAGTCAAATAGTAAGTCAGACGTAAAGAAGTTCGAAGTTATTGTATATGTAAATAAATCCCCAAAAGCAATAGTTCTGTAAGTGTTCGACATCGGATGCTGACCACATTAGTTTTAATAGACTCGTTTAGCTGAAGGCACTCAGTCATTCATCCGCACCAGATCACGGTTTGGAATGGCGTGCTCAACGTCTCCTGCGATCACTAGCCAGATTAGATCAGTCACTCCTTGACATATTGATAACCCATCAAATAAATCTTCCAACCTCCTCGCTTCTGACTTTTGATTTCACTGGGTGGGCGCGGTCCAATTATAGGTGTGACTGGTAAAGTGTTGTCAAACTACAATACCTGTGGTACCTTCATTATGTTGGAAGGGCTGTCGATTTTTCGAGAAATGGTCGGTTTAAGCTGGCTAACGGTTGTAGGAGATGTGTAACGCGGCGTACATACTCGTGATCTGGTGCGGATTCCTCGCCGAGTGCCTTCAGATAAATGTGTCCATTAAAACTAATTAGGTCAGCAACAATGTCGAGGACTTACGGAACTATTTATTTTGAGGATTTCTTTGCCGCTACAAACTCATATCACCATGGTCATAAAGAACTCATGTAAGAGACCCGGATGCCGTTTTGTTGTCACTTGTTGTATGCCGAGTAACAAATGCAAAGGTTGGTTTACACGAAACATGCACAGATCTTACAGTGACTTTGATGTGGGTTTGTTCTCTGAGCTGGATGGTTTGATCGTGGAGCTTTCATCGTCCTTCTGAACGACATCCTCAGCACAAACTTCGGGTAGAAGTGACTGTTTACAACAGACTTGGTGAATCAGACAGCAGATGGGTATGTGACACGTGCAATATGAATGCTGGGGATATGTTGAACAATATCACAATTTTCTCGACAGGTCTGTGAGAAAAATTGTCAGCAATCCTGAAAAAAGATAGTCCTCAAACGGATGAACAAACAAAGATGCTCAGTCAAATAAAGAAGAGGGTCTTTGAAAAAATTAGTATCATGGGATGATTAGCACAGGTTTATTTTGGGAGGACATTCCAAGAAATTTCAAAATTCGAGATCAAATCGTTTTTGTTTGGAATTCCGTTCCTTGCACCGAGTTGTGAGTTGCTGAAATTCTCTACCAGAACACGTAATATCAGCACCTTCTGTTAATATATTCAAAACGAGATTGGACCAGTAGTGATCTACCTTTATAAAGAGAACGCAGTTGGTGCAAAGGAAACATTTATTATTATAACCAACTGTAGCAGGGATTGATTTACTGTACCTTGTTGTTTAGTCGTACCAGAAACACACTTTCCGTCGTTTGTGACCTTGAACTTACGTACTCATGGTTGTCTCGCCTGTAAACGTTGGCACGATCTCGGTATTATTTCGATACCACGAGATCACCAACAAATGTATACCAAGTACAATCTACAACTATCCCTCTAATATTTATCCTACTGAGGGATTTAACCTGGTAGTTGGCACGTAATTGGTCTGTAGTGGCGATCGTAGTCAACCGCCACTCAACATTTCCACAGACCTCCACTGTGTTACGAACTGGAAGAAATACAATAGGTCGATAGGTTTGTTGTCTTTATCACTAAAGACTAATTAGTCTTCGTTATTACTCGCGTTTTTAAAATTAGTGTGCTATTTGTCACAGGGGATCTTTATAGTGGATGGCACTAAGTCAGGGCCGAATATGTTATTCTAGCTTCTGCACAAACCAGCGTATTCATTCTTCTCAAGTCACATTTCCACCTTGTTGATTGTTCACTTGTTAACCCTGGTTGTTTCTAAATGATAGTATGTTAATTACTCACCTTATTCATTACAAGTTTGCAGTTTATTTTCGGCCTGAATATAAGTAATTAGTTACGCTCGATCAAAACAAGTTGACTCACTCGCCTTCTCTTCTGAACGTCACTTCGTTTCGCTCCACTTCCTTCATTTAGTTTCTCTGATTGTCTGTGCTGATCAATGAGTATGTGGATAATACATATTTAAAATTATTTCTCATGTTTGGCCTATTTTATTCCATTATCCCATAATGTTAATCAACTCTGTTATTATAAACCAAGGGTTTGCTGCATGTATATTTCGATGACACTCGTTATGCCATTCACATGGAGTCAGATATGGGGTAACTAAAGTATCGGCGGAACACGTATCAACACTAGTGAAGATATGCTAAAACTCAGCACCGCCAGAACCTTGACGGTGTCAGACTCAGCAAACTTGTGTCACACAGCACAAGCTCCTTAAATGGAACTGTGATCCCAAAAACTTCTGAGCAGCCCAGGTTTCGTAGGAAAATCTGATGGTGAGTTGATCGTGCAATATACCCCTAAGATTGTCAAACTAGTCAGAAAAGAGCACGAGAGTCCCAAACGTTATCAAAAAGCCCAAAAAGGAACCCAACACAGATGTTACTGAAAACTTGAGAAACTGATCAAAGTATTCAATGGTTCCTTAATGACAGATTCAGTTTTGTGTAATAAGGACAGAAGGTTTAGGATCTGTGTCATTTCTTTTCTAGTATGCTTGTGTGAGTGTCTAGTGTTCTCTTGAATGAGTCAATTGAAGGTGCAGACACCACTGTTTCGGGTAACAGGTTCCAAGAATTGGTAACTCCATGTGGAAACATGTATGTCACGGTTACTTTGTTCGTTCTTGGCTTTTCTACTCGCCTGCTGTGTCCTCTGAGATGTTCCGATCTAGTGGGAAGGAAAAGAGAGGATATGATAGGTCCAAAATCATTTCTTAGTACCCTATACACCAAATCAACATCACCTCTTGATCTGAGGTAGGACAGAGTAAAGTGGTCCAACTTTTCAAACCACCCTTTATATGGTAAAACGTAGAGTTCTGGATTTGCATGGGTAGCTGTCTCTGTACTTTTTCTCAGGATATCCGAGTCGCATTTTAAACAGGGGCTTATAGTCTGAATGCAGTTTCAAGGTTGTGTATACTGTAGTGAACATGATAGTATCTAATTCCGTGAATTTTCATTTTAAAGCCCATATGGTTTTAAACCCATTAAATGCAACCTCCCGGCAGTGGACCGTGGTCTTACTATCATGACTTATTGTCACCTTAAGAGCCTTGTGAGACCGGACCACGGATACAGGCACTTCCCCTATGTTGTGCCCATTTACATTTGTATCCTCAAAATACATATAGACGATCTTTACCGCGTTGATATGCATCAGCCACTCTTTAGACCAGCTAATCACAATATTTAAGTCTATCTGATGCGCGTATACATCTGCTTCTCTTGTTAGTTCTCACTGGGTTTTTACATCACCACCGTATATTAACATCATGGACTGAACTATATTTGGTAGTTTATTTACATACCGTATAAAAAAACCCATGACAGAACCCTGTGTTACTCCATTCAGTACTAGTCTCGAGGTGGGGCATCTGGAATTTATTCTTACTTGCTGTATACGACCTTCCAGGAAATCCGTATGCCATTTTCGATGACGCGCGGCAGTACTTAGATTTTCCAGCCTCCATAGTAGTCTGTTTGTTGTCACCTTGTCTAATGCTTTGCTGAAGTTCATATAAACCACATCCACTGATTTTCCACTATCTAAGACCTTTATCAATCGCTTCCTTGTTATAAGGAGGTTTTTTGCAAGATAAGCCTTTTCTGAAACCACGTTGTTCGCTTTATAACAAGTTCTTGGCTTTCGTTAATGTCATTATGGTCTGTTCGACTATTCTTTCCAGCATTTTAACTACTTCACTGGTGAGAATGACATGTCTGTAGTTTGATGGAAGTTATCTTGATCCTATTTTATGCATTGCAGTGAAAATTTCACCCTTCCAGTCCGCAAGTGACAAACCTTGGTCAGGTGACATATTTAATATCACAGTTAGTGGGACTGCAGTTTATCATGTAATTCGTTTCAGCATTTTGGGGTGAAGTTCATCCGGTCCTGTTTACTTTTCCGTGTCTAAACGTTAAGAGCCTTAAGTACATCGTCTAGATCGAATTCTGCGGTGAGTAGACGGTTCGTTGACTTTGTATTTTGGACTGGTTCCTCATCTAGAAGAGGCTCTTGGGTGAAAACTGTCCCAAAATAGTTTGTCATGGCCTTTACTTTTTCCTGATCATCCTCTATCATTTCAGATCTATTCCCTTTGCTGATTGTGCTTGGAATCCAGTACTGCGTCCTTGTTCTGTAACTTATGTACGACAATAGCCCCTCAGGCTGCTTGATTACAGATTTGACTTACTGCATTTCATATTTTCTCTGAGCTTCACAGAATATAACTATATACTTATTTCAAACTGACCTGTAGCGTTTCAGTACATTTGCCGTGCCAACATTTCTTCCTTTGTATTATTGAACATCGAATACTCCAGTCTATTCAGGGATGACCGTGCTTCTTCTTCGTTGAGACTGTCCATAGTACAAATGGTTGGGATACCTGATTGTATAACTGACTGGAGTATAATACAACTGATTTGATGTCTTGCGATTTACATTCCAGCCGTCAGGGAACCATTTCACATATCCCCCGATTCGTGTACCACTGTCTCAACAGCTCGTATGGTTAAGGTACTTTCTGTGTACAGGATAACCCCCACCCCACCCCTAAGATTTAGTTTATCAGCTCTATTATGTAAAGAACCAAGCAACTGAATTTCACCATCATACGCCTCTGATGCTAATCATGTTTCTGAGATGGCAACGTCATAAGGGTTTCTTGTATTTACTACTATTTTGAGCCCCACCATTTATTTGGGTAGGTTGAGAGCATTTGCGTAGCACATCTTTAATTCTGTGAACAACCTCACCTTACCACTCAGAGTGGTTTGGCGACCGTTTCGCTCCGAACATTTACAATTTGAAAACCCTTAAGTATGAGGTTTTTTCACCGTTTCAGTGGCGCTTATTAATTTCTACATCTGGTGATCGTCCAACCAGGCTGAGATCCTCAAGAACGTATATTCTGGATCCAATCAGTTTGCGTGAGTTTCACAGTACTGAGTTTCTTTCTTCAGCCGAAGCGAAGGTAACATTTAAAAGGCGGCCTTTGCGACTACTTTCAACGACCACTTTTTGTTCCGTTTCATAAAGCTTAAAGATGCTAACTTTTGAAACATTTTCGGGTAGTAGCTTGCTTATAAAGGACTTAATGTGACTGAATTCGCTTTCAAATCTAGTCTTTCGTTCATTTATGGAAGATCCTCTTAACGCATGAAAAAATGACTGACCTATCAGCAAGGCTAGTCTTAACACGCTGTGGAGTTTTATTTCCTGAAATCTCCTCCCTGTAGTTCAATTTGTCGTCAAACGCAGAGGTCTCACCCTATTTCCTTACTTTTCTTTGTCTCAGTGTGACTGTAAGCCGATCGCTTATCTTATAATGTCTCTTGATCATAGCACCTACACCGCTCAGGCGTTGCTACCCCCCCCATAATCTGTTTTGCGTTGATATGCAAATCCTGGATTGAAACCGTAGATTCACTTACCTTATTGCTGCCTATACATTGTTTCCTCTCAGCGTGTGTTCTCTTCTCCTTTGTAACGATGATCCAAAGCTAGACTCATGGTAACACTCTCTGTTTTCTCGAGAACTGAATTCTGCTCACCTACTGCTGTCTATTTATATGAGGGCAATTTTCTAGCCATTTTCAGCAGCTCAACCGCCTTAAAAACCAACAGAGACTTTGAAGAGCAGCATTAAGCTTAGAGAGAAATCTGATCTTCCTTTCAGTCTATAGGACAAAAATGACAGAATGCTTTAGGACAGTTACACAGAAAGCTCAAACTTCCCAAAATTAAGCCACTAACCGTAATACGCATTACTCGGAGGAAGGATACCAAACACCTAAATCATCCAACACTTTCGTGCAATGTTGACTAACGCTGCTGAATTCGGGGATATTTTGCTAGCAAGTCACTTGCTGCAATCAAATGGGGATGTAAGAATGCGGTTTTATATACCGTACTATGAGCTCGATCTCATCTGTAGCATCCCGAAAGAATTTCGTGAGGCATTCTTTCGCGGAAGAAAAATTATTGTGGAAGGTGTCCCATAAATCACGGACCCTAATTATGCGAACTAAGACGTTCCAGAGTGAAAGTTCATAAGGCAGTTCTTGAAGCTTAAGAAGACGAAGATTCTAGACCATGTCCAGTGAGGATAACTTATCCATCTTCACAAATGCTTGCTACCACTCTCGAAGTATTTCGTAACAATAAAAACACCGGTTACCAACTCAAATTCACGTGCATCCGGACAGACCATATAATGCTAGGATTAAGCGCGAAGTCAAATTGGAACTGACTATTCCACTTGTGAACTATCAGGAACAAGGAGAAGGATTTAAACGGATAGGTACCACACACCCGGAAAACCTTGTGGAGGTAGGTTGCCTGTCTGTTCACATAAGGCTCATTCAGACAAACAGGACGAGGAAGCTCACGCATTTCAAAATGAAGGCATAAACTGCCCGCATATAAATGCCGTGAGTTTACCGAAAAAATGGATGAGTTGCACGATTTAAGTACAACCGATAATATTCATCTGAAACATGGGCATCTTTTAATCTTACGGACCAGAAGCTAGCAATACCCGGCACGTCTTTGGTTCGCAACGACAGGAAATCAGGAATAGAGAGCGGAGTAGCCATGTACCTATGATCTTGCTTAGTAACACATCAAGTCTACTATCAAGAGTTCACCAATTTTGATGTTTATGGTTCTCACTCAACAGCGGACTTACGTTTAACACTTCAAAGTGTTAAGTAGTCCATCTGAGACATGTTGCAAATTTTTGCACACAACCTACGTAACTCCCCACTAGAGGAATCCCAAGTTGAAAAAGATCTAAGAATTTTGGTACCCTATGACCTAAATTATTTCACAAACAGGGACAAAAGTGTCTTTCGAACAAACTTCATATTGGCAAATTTGAAGTGCATTTTGGCCACTTCGGCAGAAGAACTATCCACCTAATCTTCAACAGTTTTATTCGACACACTGGAAGGTATCCAACGGTGAAACCCGAAATCTGCTCGAGGACTTAAATTCAAGTCTTATGACGAGAGCCTGAAATCACTTAATCTTGTCTCAGATGGACTACTTTACACTTTCAAGTGTTAAACTTAAGTCCGTTATTGCTTTCCCAACGTTTAAGTAGAGTCAGATTCCCCTGAAGTGTCAATGTATACTCTTGATTGCATATTCCTCCCCTGGGTTTCAAACCAAACAGTGAAAAGCAGCAGATCGAGTGTTGCCTGCTGTGGAAGACTGCTTATGCAAATTAAGAAAAGGATAGGTCCTAGTGCTGAACCATGGAGGACCCCACCAGGACATTCCATAGCCTGAAGGAAAAGTATTGTTAACTATGACCTTATAAGGTTTATTATTTAGATATGAAGTAGGCTAATCGATTGTTGGTGTGTGGATCATAAATGTTGATGATCTATCCGAGTTAGACGGGAACGGTGTGACGAACCGGCTAACTTCGAAGTCACACCTCACTGTCAGAATTTAACGTGGATTACCCCTTCTACGTATCAAAGTATTATGACAGCTTTGAAGAGCGTATAACACAAAGGACGTTATTATGGAGATACATCAGTAAGAATGAGCACAGAGAAGATAGCGAGACCACCACCGCATGTGCCAGTCCATGGCCTACGATTAGCTGATGCACGTTGGTTGCCCTTCACTTTGGCAGAGCTCGATAATCTGTTCGATATTCAGTGACTCGACTTCTGGATCATTTAGCTAGGGCTCAGTGACATTCCACTGGACCTAGAGGTGATTTTATACCTGACAGTTTGAGCTTATTCATAAGACACATATGACCGACCCTATCGAGAGCTTTTAGGAAGTCTAAGTTTATAACAGCAACCTTCCCCTTGTGATCAAGGATGGTTGTCCATCTGTTCACCGCAGTCAGTAGGTTGGCTATACAAGAATAACTCTTCTTGAGACCGTGTTGTAGGGGTGAAAAGAAGCTTATGAATAGTAAATAGCACGTGGACCGTCGTATATGAAGGACTCCATAATTTTTAAGTGTTTTAACGAAGTGCTACTGGCCGGTAGTTCGAAGGTTCGATGAGTCGGCCACTTTTGCGATTTGGTGTGGTGTGCGCCAGCTTCTAATTGTTTAGGACCGTGCCTCAGCTTAGCGAATGTGAGAACATCGCACTAAGTGGTGTCACCAAGACTGAAGAAGCTTCTCTTAGTACAACAGAATGGGCCATTTCTGGGCCAACAGATATGTCCTGGTTTAGGCGCTGTTGATTTTGGCCCACCATGCCGGCGCCAGATTCACTAAATATTCTTTGAATCAGAAATGGTACTTCTTCTGCGTCTGGACACTGTGAAAGTTTAAGGAATTCCAGCTACATCAAAATGACACTGCCAGTGAAGCATACGTTAAGTTCTATGTTTATGAATACTTTGTCATAATATAGGAGCCAATTTCAAAGAACATTCGGATTTCTACTAATAAATAATAGGTTTATAATATTGAAAATTCTCATATTGTGAATTAGAAAAACATATATAAACGAACAACATTGTTTTCAATTCTCCGCCTCTATATGTTGTTCTAGTGAAGTCGGCAACTCTTTGAAGAAACAGTCAGACACCGTTGCGCTTAGACTGGGTGTTTAAAAACGACGAATTCCTAACTGATAACCTCTCAATCGTGGCTCCCCTAGGGAAGAGCGATTATACTGTAATAGCCTTTAGTTTTACCAGGAAAACTGAACTAAGACATCCTACCAACAATAGGCGCTGGAATTTCGAACGGTTGGGTGTGTCAGCTTTATAGAACAATCTACAGCAGGTGGACTGCGTAGTTCACCCTCAACTTTATGTGGGATTTCTTACTGCACAAGATCTTATGTGCTACGAGAGTCTGTTCCTCAAATGGTATCCAAAATATACAAGAAAATTGCAATCATCAAGAACAACACTGTTCGTTTGCTAAGCCACAAAAGACACTGTTGGGCGGAATACAAACGAACTGGTGACAACAGCTCATACAGGCAATATAAATATATAAGAGACATATGCACAAATGCAGGCTTCAGTACCAGACAAAGCTTATCGATAAATTTGTCTCCAATCCGGAAAGCTTATTCTGTAGTGCAGCGTCTCTTGAACAAGCCAAAACTAGAGTTATCCAACTGCTAGGCTCTAATGGCTCGACCAATGACGATGGCGACATTGCTAACCTTCTGGCTGAACAGTACTCTCGAGCATTTCAACCGACCCACATTAACTACACTGATGAAAGCTTCACCTCCAAATTCACAGGACTTTTGGAAGTTAACCTGAGCGCTCAAATGGTGCACCGGAAACTGCGGCACCTAAAAAAGACACTTCTCTTGGTCTGGATATGGTTGATTCTGTTATGCTGAGGGAAGTAGCTTCAATCCTGCCACGACCGCTTAGCGTGATGTTTTCACACTCGATAAACCAAGGCACACTATTGGAAACTAGGCAGCTGGCTCATACCACACCAGGTTTCAAAAGAGGTTGGCGCAACGAACCTTCAAGCTACCGACCGGTGGCCTTTCTCTCTATACCTTCAAAAATTATGGAGTTCATAATATGCGATGGTGTACACGATTATTTATTATCCTTAAACTTCTTTTCACCCCAAAAGCATGGTTTCAAGAAGGGTCACCCTTGTATAATCAACCTGCTGACTACGGTGGATAGATGGACAAGCGTCCTTGATCGCAAGGGGAAGGTTGACGTCATTTACCTTGACTTCTCAAAAGTTTTTGATGGAGTCAGCCATATGTGTCTTATCAATAAGCTCAAACGGTTGGGTATCAAACTACCTCTAATTGACTGGCTCACTTCATATCTACAAAATCGGCATTTTATGGTCAGGGCTAACTTCACTTTCTCTCAGTCTATGGAATGTCCTAGTGGGGTCCGCAAGGGCTCAATACTAGGACCTCTTCTCTTGATTTATATAAACGATCTTCCACAACAGATATCTTCTGACATTACTTTTTGCTGATGTTAAACCTTGGAGAGAGATGCGCAACCAAGAGAATACACTACCACTTTAGGAGGATCTGACTCGACTTCAAAGTTGGGCAGACGACAACGGACTTACCTTCAACACTTCAAAGTGTAAAGTAGTCCATCGGCGACATGTTACAGACTACGGTTACAACTTAGGAAACTCGTCTAGAAGTATCTCAAGTTGAAAAAGGTTTAAGAGTGTTGGTACCCTACGATTTGAAATCTTACGCCTACTGCGACAAAAATGCCTTTCGAGAAAACCCTGCAGTGTTGACATTGAAGAGCATTTTTGACCAGTTTGACGGAAGAACTTTCCCCATAACCTCCAACAAATTCATTCGTCCCCATTCAGAGTAGAGTAAAATGGTATTTCCTCCCGAAAGGAAAAGGATACTCTGCAACGTATCTAACGGTGAGCCACGAAATCAGTTCAGGTACTCAGATTCAAGCCTTATGAAGAGCACCTCCAATTACTTAACCTTTACCCGTCAGAGTATAGGCGTCTTAGAGGTGACCTTCTAATGGCTTACATTATCCTTAACACTTCTGGACATTCCCTTAAACACTTACTTGAGCTTACTCTTAACACGAATCTTAGGAGTGACACCCAGAAATTAGAGACCCATTATAGCACAATGGACTGTAGACACAACTTCTACTCCCTAAGAGTTGTCAAATGCTGGAATTCACTGTCGGCTGAGCTAGTCCAAGCGACCTCTCAGGATCATTTTCAGAGGAAACTTGACATATTCTTAAGGACTAAGGATAGTATCTTACTATGATTTACCAGTTTCATTTTCCTCTATTATTCAGTTTCAGTTTCAGTTTGGAAAGGACAGGAGGCTTGATGGCCTGTGTTAGTCCTGGAGATGATGGTCTCTCAGCTGATCCAACTTTCTTTTGAAGGAGTCGACGGATGGAGCCTCAACCACGTGCTGAGGTAATGAATTCCACTCGTTGATTATTCGATGGGAAAGTCGGTAGTCAGCTGACAAGTAATTCGTTCGGGGCTTGTGAACTTTTTTGGAGTGTCCTCGTAGATTTTCTGTTTTGGAAGACAAGAAAAATGAGGGCATATCAGGTGCAAATTTGTCATTAAGCAATTTGAAAACTGTAATCAAGTCGCCTCTGATTCTTCTATATGACAGCGGGAATAGGTTTAGCTTGGTCAGTCTAGTACCATACGGGAGCTTCGCTATTCCGGGAATCAGCCTAGTTGCTGTTCTCTGAACCCTTTCCAAGAGTTCACTGTCTTTTTTTAGGCAGGGGCTAGCTGCTTGTATGCAGTACTCAAGTTTAGGGCGTACGAACACTGTATACAAAGTCAGAAACGTTTTAGCGTCAAGATGCCTAAAAGCCCTGCGTATGGACCATAAAGTCCTAAAACCTTTGGCGGCTATTGCACGGCAGTGTGCAGTAGTCTTTAAGTCTTGACTAACGATGACTCCTAAGTCATTGTGTGCCTGAACAATAGGTAACTCAGTGTTATTCATCGTGTATGTATCTGTACCCTGGTGGCCAATATGCATCACAATACACTTGGAAGTGTTTATCGGGAATTGCCAGGTTTGGGACCATTCAGATAATCTCTCCAGGTCATTTTGAAGTTCTAAGCTATCGCCCTTGCTTTGTATCGCTCTCCATATCTTGACATCATCAGCATAGAGTAAGACCGATGACGATAGTAGACGAGGGAGATCATTTACGTACAGGAGGAATAACACTGGCCCCAAAACTGTACCCTGGGGGACTCCACTAAGCACAGTTTCCCAGCTAGACAACTTGGAGTTCACCCTTACTCTTTGTTGACGCCCAACCAGGAAGTCTTTTATCCACATCAATAGATTGCCTCCAATCCCGACATTCCTTAGCTTATATAATAGCCGGTTATGCGGAACTTTGTCGAAAGCTTTGCTGAAATCGATGTAAGCTACGTCTATAGGTAATTTTTGGTCCTTAAGAGCGCACCAGCTTTCACGAGCGACTAATAAGTTTGTGAGACAAGAGTAACCTGTTCTAAAACCATGCTGCTTTTCGGAGAGGAGCCGGTTTTCATCGAGACACTTTAACAGCTCCTTCCGAATAATCTTTTCTAAGATTTTGACAACCACACTAGTTAGGCTAATTGGTCGGTAATTCTCAGGCTTATGTTTTGTACCTGTTTTGAAGACTGGACTTACTATGGCGTTCTTCCAGTCTTTTGGTAGACGACCCTGGGTTACGGATAGATTAAAACACACACTTAAAGGGTTCGCAACAAAGTTAGCTAATTCCTTTAGTAACCTAGGATGCAGTTCATCGGGTCCAGTGGATTTACCTATGTCAAGCTTAACTAGCAGACCAAAGACATCGAGTTCTTTAATGGTTACGCTGTCCAGTGTTTGTGTGGGGGGATTTTCATGGACTGGTGAGAAGGGTGTTTCTATGGTGTATACATCGCTAAAGTATTTAGAGAATACTTGAGCTTTGCCAAAGTCGTCCTCCACTAGTGATGTGGCAGTACTGTCTCCCCATAGTGAAGGAACATTTCTTCTTCTTTTTGTCCTTTGGTTTATATACGAATACAAGCGTTTAGGGCATTCTATGGATTCCCTAACGATTTTCTCTTCGTACAGCTTTCTGGCCTTACGGAGGGTTGAGGCACAGGTATTTCGAGCCTTTTGATACTGAGATTTTGCCTCGTCAGTCCCCAGTAACCTAAATCTGTCCCACATTTTCCTTCTTTTACGGAGAAGGATGCGAACCTCCCTACTGAACCACGGTGGGGAGTTTCTCGTTCTCTTAGGTGTAGTCCAAGGGATGTGGGGGGCGGTAACTTCTAAGTATAAATTCCGGAATATGTCCCAAGCCGTTTCGATTGATGACTCCGGGTCTATTTTCCAATCTACTGATGATGCTGATTTCATGATGTCTGGTATGTTTGCTTTCCAGACGTTAGGTCTGGATTGAGCTGAAGCGTACTCGTGATTGACAGTTATATGGAAGTCAAAGCTTAAAACTGCATGATCACTTTTGCCTAGGGGCGGCATGTAATCCAGGTTTGCAACATCATCCTCATAATGAGTCAATATAAGATCTAGTAAGGATGATGCAGAACCCGGGTCGTACCTCGTTGCTTCCCTCACGTGTTGCACTAGGGCACATGTGATTGCCGCATCAACTAGTTCCTGTTCGAAGGAATTTGCTGACGATTCAGTCCGCAGATTTCCCCAGTCCACCATGGGTGCATTGAAGTCCCCTAGGATTAGACATCGATCACTTCGTGATAAAGTGTTGAGACTGCTTAGCAGGACCTCGTTTGCCTCACAGCTTGGACTGCGATAGATCAAACTAAGTAGCAACTCTTGTCCCCTGCATTTCAGGCGGCAGCTAACTAATTCATACGTCCCACTCTCATGGGATACACTGTCGATAATGGTGAATGGGATAGCATTCCTAATGAATAGAGCTACTCCCCCTCCTTTACGCGTTTGTGTTCTGTCGGCCCTTACTAATGTAAAACCCTCGAAATCAAGTTCCCTACTATCTATAGACGGCGTCAGCCATGTTTCTGTGACTGCGATTATGTCTGGCCTAGTTGAGTCAATCTGTACACCTAGTTCCGGTAGCTTATTTAGTAAGCTCCGGGCGTTGGTATAACAGATCCGAAGCCTATTTAGGTGGCCTCGTGCTTCACCCAGAGTGGCTTCGGCATCATCCTCTGTCGAAGCCTCACAACCCGAAAATTTACAATTTTCAGGTCTTTTTCGCCAGCGTCTAATCTGAGCTGTAGTTCCTTTTCGGCTTCCCGTCTTTTAACACGGTCCGCCAACGGTAAGTCCTTACGGAGAAAAACTCCTGAACCCTTTAATTTATGTCCATTTTCTAAGATTAAGTCGCGTTCGTTCGGGGATTTGAAAACGACTTTAAGTAGTCTAGATTGATTTGGTTTCAGATGCGCTAGATTTCCTAGTCTATACACCTTTAGCAAGGTGACTCCGGGGATGTTTTTGGGCATAACTTGGTTGAGTAGTTGTTTTGTCAACACAATGTCATGCTCAAAGCGAGCTTTCGGTTCTAAGCTGTCACTCTCCTTGACTCTATGGAGAATGACTGATCTGTCGCTGTGATCAGACCTCGGCTTGTCGACCCTTTTTGGTGGGGGTATGATTTCCTTTTACGTCATTTTGGCGTTTTTTTCTTACGACCTGTACCCAATCGCCAACGTTCTTTGGAGTGGTAACCACAGTCGCGTCAGGCGTACTGTGGGATTTCGGAAGGTTCAGGACGACTTGGGAGATTGGGTCATCTTTCGCGCTGGAAACCGATCGAGCCTTGCGGTTTCGGTTTCCGGAAGTTCCCTTCTGGGCACCATTTTTGATACGAGGGACAGAAGAGACTTTTTTGCGCGAGTTTCTGGTTGTGTTAGACCTCTTTGGAGGATGTTCTTCCTCCTTTGTAGAGTGTGGGTCGGCATTTTTTGGACTCACTTGGGCCTGCCTTGTGTCAATCTGCGTGTCGACAGATTGAGTTCTGACTGATGTATCCCGACCGCGCTTGCCGAGACACTTTTTTGCGGCATTTACTATTGAGATGGCCTCGGTTAACAGGCTATTTGCATCCAAACAGCACTGTTGACATAGCCATACGCACCCATTTTTACTGAACCGCTTGAAAGCTGCAGGTGTTAGATTTGTGCAAACTTCGTGGTACCAACCTTTGCACTCATCGCACTGCATGCCGCTATCAACAGGATATCGACATCCTGGGCGGTGGCAAATGCTTTTGTTGCATCTTCCAGTCATTTTAGGATGCGAAAGTGAGTGTTGACTATAAGTAGAAAAAAACTATAAATAGTTAGTACTAAAGTACTAACAGACACAATAGAAAAAACAAAGGTACTCTGGAGTACCGACGATAAAACTATTTAGGATACCAAAAATGATACTCTAATAGAATACTTTAACTGAAAGAAATTCAATCAAAGTATAAAAACAGTAGTCTTGATACGTTAATAACGATCAAAACAATAGAATTTACTCAACGAGGAAAAATACCACTGTCCTTTTTAAATAGCGCGCGTTATATATATATACATAGGTTCCTGCCTGAAAGTGATCCACTGCTACTAGATACGGAAGACCGTTGAGTTAAAGCTTCTTCTATTTCGTCTAAAACCATTTGATTCATGTAGTAGATTTATTTTTCAAAGTCGTCAGTGTTTTAATCTCCATTGTAGGTCAGCGCGGCAGTCTGTCGTGCTGCACGCCAAGAAATGGTATGTGGTGTCCTGCCTTTTTTTGGTGTTATGATCCATACCGTGTTATATTATTTCACCCTACAATTTGTGATTATTCAGGAGAATACCCATGATACCACCAAGGCATAATGACAGAAATAATGAAACTAATAGCTTAAATTGTTCTGTAATTCCAGTCTCCAAGTCTCTTAGTGTACTCGGATTTGGGGACGCTTAGATGTGAGAATACAGGTAAGAAAACAGCTTTTGGGCACTTAGACGTATCAAACTACGTTAATCAAATTCTCAGCGTGTTTGCCTGTCAGGCTATATCACCGGCACGTGATACACAACTTCGTCTGATTAGTTTTATGGTAATACTGCTCACATTAAAATACACTGAGACCAATAAGGTTAATAAATAGACGATTTTTATTGCTCGTCAGGGAATGCCGACCCACCAGACAGTCGTCGATAGGTGGCTTGGAACCTATCGTAATATAGTTCTTCCAATTTAGCTCATAGCGTGTTGTTGTAATTCTTCTTACTGACTACCACTTACCACTACTTTCAAGAAATTTGTGAGATGATGATTTTCTTTGGATTATGCACGTCAACCTCATAACTAAGGACTCAAAGTTTGTTGTTGATGCTTCGTTGAATAAAAAAAATGCTATGTAGTTTACCTTACTGTCTGGCGCCTTAACCGGGTTGGTGGACAAGGCGAGTCCACCTAGGGGAGTTGGAAAACCCTGATTCCAAACCAATGGTGCACATGGGCTCCAGTATCCTGAAGGAACAAATGGCGTATGAATCAATCGTTGATCACCGGCTACCATGGGACTGCATCTCCTCACTATGCTCCACTGCCTTGTGGATCAGATCCTTCGGTCAAAGGCTCCGGGTGTGGGCCCCTAAGAAAACCACTTGCTTCAGTCTGGGCACCTGGGCAGTATCACAGCCCTCAAGCAAATCGAATGAGATTTGTATGGCGCATATGTATCTGGTTCTTCCTTGTACCAATATTTATGTGTTTAAATAAATTACTGTTCAGGTAGACGCTGCTTGTGTTAGGGCGCCTGGGCAGTTTCACAGCCCTCACACAAATCAAATGAGATTTGTGCGGCACATATATATCTGGTGCCTATTTGTACCAATATGTATGTGTTTAAATAAATAATGTCAAAAAGATATTTCTCCGTAGCCGTGAATATCCTTTAAAAGAGTCAGTTTACAAGTATACGAACTGTTACAAACATTTGATAACAGGATATTAAAATAATATTTCTGCATGTCGTGATGATAGTTTACGAGTGACTATAGAATACTCAAGCTTGCATGCCTGCAGGTCGACTCTAGAGGATCCCACCTTTTATCTGGACTTCATCGTGGTGGTCATAACTGGGATAGGAGAAATTTAGTAAGCAGCTCAATGTCTCCTACAAGACAAAACCCATCTTAGATTAATTGAATCAAGTGAATGTCGCAAAGGTTGTTAAAGACCTTCCATGTAACATGTTTGTAACATTCGTTGTCTGAAGCATAAAATTATTTATTTTTTATTTAAACACATAAATATTGGTACAAGGAAGCACCAGATAAATATGCGCCGCACAAATCTCATTCGATTTGTGTGAGGGCTGTGATACTGCCCAGGTGCCCAGACTGAAGCAGGTGGTTTACTTAGGGGCCCACACCCGGAGCCTTTGACCTAAAGGTCTAGTCCACAAGGCAGTGGAGCATCGTGAGGAGATTCAGTCCCACGGTAGCCGGTGACGAACGATTGATTCATACGCCATTTGTTTCCTCAGGATACTGGAACTCATGTACACCATTGGTCTGGAATCAGGGTTTTCCTACTCCCCTAGGTGGACTTTCTGTGTCCACTAACACGGTTAAAGCGCCGGACATTCGCTTCTCGTCCTCTCAATTCTGTAAACAACACTTCCGCCGCGAGACGGCAGTGAGTAGGACTTCCCTCGCTGTGGTTGTATACGCGTGGTCATGTGGGAGCATTTGGAGAGGGATAGCTGACTCTCCCCACTCAGCTATACCAGAGAATTTGGGGGACGACCTTTGAACGACGTTAAAGTGGCCTTGCGATTGTCCATTTATTTGCTAGGGCTAGATGGGGCTATAAACCTGTGTGAAGAATAAAGATCATGATTTTCAGTTAATGGTTAGGGTTAGGAATTAGATTTAGGGTTCTCATCACGAACTGATATATTATTAATATTCTTATCATAACTCAGGGTTCCGTTTAAGATGAAGCGCATCTGCTCCATCTACTTTGATTTAAGCAAGTGTCGTTGACTCGATAAAGGGTACGGTTCAAAATGAGGTTTCGCGATCCCATTTTATTGACGTGCAGTCAACCAGCTGATGTTGTCACCTCGACTGATATTAATGACAAGAAAACACTTAGCATTGATATCATGCCAGTGAATAGAAAAATCCATTGTTTCGCTCATCAACCCCTAGATTTTATCTCACCTTGAGATACTGTTCCACACACTAGTGTTTTACCAAAGGTTTTTCTGTAAATGCTGATTTTGCGTGAGCATATGTAACACGTTTTGGTTCATGTGATTTCGTATACTTAGCAAATGTTTTTTTAGTGTAAATTTACATGACTTCAAACATTTGATTCGATTTTTATTTCCTAGATGCTTCCTACTTTTTGATTTTGTTACTTCTAGGGTATTGATATCTGTCACAGATACGATAGGAAGGTAAAGAGGAAAAATCCAAAAAGCGATGATGTGTACCTTCGTCTGCTTGTTAAAGCGTATAAATTTTTGGCACGTAGAACCGGTTCAAAGTTCAACAAAATAATTATGAGGAGACTTTTTATGAGCAAAATCAACAAGCCTGCCCTATCTCTGGCACGCTTGATGCGAGTAATGAAAAAAAGTGGGCGTGAAAATAAAATTGCTGTTTGTGTTGGAACCATCACCAATGATACGAGAATCCGAGAGTTCCCAAAAATGAAAGTGAGTAACTTAAGAAGTTTTCAGAATTTTTTTACGAAATCGTTCTTCCGACATAATATATTTTTATGATTCTATGTATTTACAGGTGTGTGCTCTTCGAGTAACTACGGCTGCCCGTGAACGGATTTTGCATGCTGGTGGAGAAATAATCACTTTCGACCGTTTGGCAATTCTCAGTCCTCTAGGAAAAAATACAGTGCTTATTCAGGGACCGAGAAAAGGAAGAACTGCTGTCAAACACTTCGGCCCTGCACCTGGGGCACCATCAAGCCATACGCGACCCTACACTATCTCAAAGGGTCGTAAGTTCGAGAAAGCTAGAGGTCGTCGTGCTAGTCGTGCTTACAAAAAGTAAAATTGTACATTAAAAATATACACTTGCTTGGATTCTTTCTGTTTGGGGTTTGTGGTTGGAATAAATTATCGATAATTAAGACGAGTGTGTTGCTGATTTTGGACTAATATTAGTCTTAGTATATTCCTCTATGCCTGAATGGTGAAACATTCAGTTTCAAAGAATCCAAACAAGTATAAATAAGTACTATTAATAAAGATGTCTAGTCTTATCACTGTTTCGTTAGAGTATCATAATCAAATGAAGCTATAAATATTCATCGACTGAGGTTGGGTGTCAACCTGGGCTGATGCAAATTGAATCGTGTTGTGTTCATAACTGACATGGGTTTCACAAAGTTGGCGCTTCCCCATAGACTATCGTTGGTAACGTTTTAGCAGACAAGCAGATTTATTTCGGTTTTACTGGTACCGTGAAACCTTGTCTCCTTAAATGACTAGTGGTGTGTTTGCTTCACTCGATGCGTCAGAATGTTATATCATTGTCCCAAACATCAATGGGAAGATTCAAGTAAACAATACTAAGTGATTTTAAACTTCACCCCATTGCACAAGCAGGTGGCTATTAGGGTCCAGTAGCTAAGTGGATAATGCGATGGCGTTTGAAGCGAACAGTGAACATCAACTTTAAGATACAGGTACATCCAGCTGACTAGTACGGAATTGGATAAAACGCACGTCCTGGATTCCACTGCTAGCCATTATCTATCTTTGCTTATAGTACATTGATTAGGCTTTATGAATTCATACAAATCACAGTCGACCTAGCAAGGTTAGTACTTCAAAATGTATATTAAAATTCAAAAAGTCCCCACATGATAAAAATAACATATGAGCGGATGAAGTTGTTTCCCAGATGGTGAAGAAATTCTGTAGCTCAGGTGGATGTTTCCCAGTAGATCATTGTCAGGCTTTGTCTCTTGGCCCTAGATTCTGTGACTATGGAAATAAAATAGATCAACTGGATACCGATGTGCATTTTGAAGAAATTTATTTTCACAAAACATTCGGTTCCCACCTCACCCGACCAACCTACTAGATTTAAGTCAATACAATACAAAAATAGTAAATATACCGTGAAACTACCACTTACCAAACAGCATCAAGATGCTTTACGTATGCTTAAATAGATCATAAGCAAGCCGGACAGAGAAGAGGGGTTACGTCCAATGGACAAAATTACGTCGATGAAATGAAATCAATTTCGAGAGATCCGATTAAACTTTGAAGACTCGAGGATGTTAAGGTTATAAATATGAAGGCAGACAAACTACTGATTAATTCGCCTGAAGAACTAAAATACAAAGGGATAATCGACACAACAATTTATGATTCACTTGAACACACCACGACTCTATGGTTTTCCTGAAATCCACAAGTTAGACTTCATCTCCGACCAGTTTTGAATATGTATAGTCCCACATACCATAAGACTGGTGAGTGGTTAGTTCGAATACCAGTCTTCAACTGGAACGTTAAGGACGTTTCCGACTTCATTTTCGAGGTAAAGCATATAAACTTAAATGGGGAAGGTATAATATCCCTAGACGTTGCTTCCTCGTTCACAAATGTACCATTAACTGGGACAGTTGACTTTGTGTCAACAACTACTTAAGAAGAAATCAATATTGGAATTTCCGGGGTTAGTCTCAAATAATTCTGAAATGTAAAGTGAACATCATTTTTGTCCGTAATAACACATTATAGACTGACGGAATAGCATTGGGTTCACTACTAGGTCCTATCCTTGATATGTTTTTCGCGCGAAACTAGGGGACAGAACTCTCGGAGACGTTATTGATAAGCCTGACTTCTATTGCCGTTACTTTGAAAATACTTTCATTATCGTTGATTAGAACAATAAATATTCATCAATCAAATTTAAGTGTGATGATGAACTTGATAGCAAACTACATTTCTCAGACGTTTTGCTAAACGAAAAAGGAAGTGGTTCAATCGACCCGAGCAACCAATAATGGGGAAACGCGCCTGAGTGCCATGCTATTTCGCCTATCAAAGGGGAATAATGCGGATTTTCAACTTTATGTCGCCCAGTATTCTATATGTCACTGAATTATCTTCTTTTCGCCATAATACGCGCTGACTTATCTAATTTTACTTTAATTTTTAACACGCCTTTTGCCTAACTCCAAACGTCTACTGTGTTCGCCTTTATTTCCGTAACACACCACACGACATTTGCAATCGGCGTTAAAAATGGTACATGTTTAAAGAAATTTATTGAAACTAAAAAAATCGTCATATTGTACAACATTATGAGTAGTTGACAGATGCTATAGCATCGATCGTTATGTTTTTAATTGTAATTTGAAAAACTCTTCAAAAGAAAGAACAGGTTATGTGTCGTTAATTAGGCACGTGTGCTTAATTACTATTGCATTTAAAACCAAACAGTCTTTCTGAACACTCACTCAAAGAGTTTCCCATGAAAGTTGAAAATAAGCGTATGTTTAGAAAAGTGTTTATTGAGAACGAAGTTGAACATGAAAAATATTCCACTGGTAATGCCTTTCCGTAACGCCTGTTGGACTATTGAAAAGCAAAGTAATCTTGTGAATTCTGAAATTTAATGGAGACAAAAAATTACAATGATATCTAACTGCGATTGTCTTTCTAAGCAACTATCTACGTGGAGCTTCACTTACGGTTATGTTCGTTAACACTGAACATTGTACCTGAAGATGCCACAGGTATTTGGAGTTTGACCGCTTTAACCAGGAACACCTATGAATCATACCCACCTAATGAAATCAAAAGTTAGGATCGAGGGGGTTCGAAGATATATTTGATAGGCTATCAATATATCGAGAATCCACTGATCTTGGTTGGCTAGTGGTTGCAGGGGATGTTGAACACGACGTTCCTACTGGTGATCTGGTGCGGATGCATGACCGAACACCTTCAGCTGGCTGAGCCCATTAAAACTAATGTGGTCAGCATCCAATGTCGAGGACTTACAGAGCTATTGATTTTGGGGATTTATTTGCCGCTACATACCTAGAGAACAGTACAGAATAGTTATCATTCCAAATTAGTACGCACTACTTGTTGTTTTCTTCGATAACGCTTTTGTATTTTGTCTCTCATGTCGTTAAAGTAGTCCGTATGCACAATTCTACTGGTAGAAACACTTGCATGTTATGAACGAGAAAATAGCTGTTATAACGTATGGCTTCGTAGTATATATGAATGTGCAATTTAGGGAGGAGTGAATTTATTGATCGGACGCAAATGATACTTGAAATCGTACGAGCAGTCTTGAGTGCTATTCGGCCCTTCCTATCTGCCTAGCCCAGCCCGTTAAGTCCAGAACACAAATAACAGCCTCGGCAATATGAATCATTATTTACAAACACACTGGGTTTTTATACAAACCAAAGTAATCAATAAACTGATTATAACTCAAGAATCGTATGATAATAAATCAAAGATCAAAATAAAGCTAATGATAAGAGAAACACGAATATGAATAGTTTAGTTACGTAACAATTGTACAATAGGAAATAGGCATAATACATTGGTCGATAAATAGTCCTTAGAGTTACCATTCATAATTCACCAGGGGATATAACACCTCTTCTTTTTGAGAAAATCCGGATTTTAAATTTCTCGAATTCATCCTCCCCCACGAAAGACTGTTGGATCCTCATGTACCCAAGTTACCATTATTGTGCCATTATTTAAAACATATTCGTCGTATTTAACAGAGAATCCACCAGAACTGATTAGATTGTGAGGATCGACGACATTCGATTTGAGGTCACCAGCGTCTGATTCTTCTGAAACAGTTTCCTTGAATTTACTCGGGACCTCATTAGTAGATAATGAATCATTAGGATAATCAGTATCTATGAAAGTTGTATTGGATTCTTGATTATCATTTAATGCATCCGATATTTTTCTCCCATTTTTATAAGAGATTTGAACAGGAACATATGAATCAGCAAAATATTATAAATCTGGCAGAAAAATTAGAGAATTTTGATCATTAGATTCATTAGAAACATTTTTCGCATTATGATTAGTTTCATTTGGCACCACTGTATCCGCTATACTGCTCGCTTTGTTTCCCGTTTCTTCGTGGGCGGGTACTGCAGCAATTTTATGGGCGCTTAATAAGATATTGTCTTTCTGTGAACTGGACGATTCATTGTTCGCACGTTTTGTTTCAGGGATAGTAGGATTTGAGCCACGTATAGGGCATGCCTCTGAAACAGACAATACTGGACTAATGGGCTGATCATATGTGACTATTGTTTCGCTTAAATTACTGCTTTTCACGGATTCATAGAGGCTTTCCCCGGTATATTCATTCGTTCTGCAATCGTTTTCCAGCTCTGTACGCAATTTTGAAATTAATGCGTCAACTTCCGTTGCACCCCCAAAGCATGGGTGATTCAGCAGCTTTGCATGTAACTTGTCAATGAATTCCAATTGACTCTTTCTAAAGCGCTGCTCTTGTCTCTGGATTAGCAACTGAAATTGATCGGAAGTTAGAGCCATTTTTTTACCCCGTCGTCAGTTGTTATATCGTATGAACTCGTAATATATATGAACGTGCAATTAGGAGAGGTAGTGGATTATATTGATCGGACGCAAATGATACTTGAAATCGTACGAGCAGTCTTGAGTGCTATTCGGCCCTTCCTATCTGCCTAGCCCAGCCCGTTAAGTCCAGAACACAAATAACAGCCTCGGCAATATGAATCATTATTTACAAACACACTGGGTTTTTATACAAACCAAAGTAATCAATAAACTGATTATAACTCAAGAATCGTATGATAATAAATCAAAGATCAAAATAAAGCTAATGATAAGAGAAACACGAATATGAATAGTTTAGTTACGTAACAATTGTACAATAGGAAATAGGCATAATACATTGGTCGATAAATAGTCCTTAGAGTTACCATTCATAATTCACCAGGGGATATAACAATAGCAACGTAAAGGGCTAGTAAGAGACCTATCTTCCTGAAGCTGCAAGTCAACAGAGATACAGCTGCTGATGCGTTACGGGATAAAGTGATTAGAGCAATGAACTGAACGTTTAGTGCAGTTAATATCTGCCTATCATTCTTGACCCGATCTATGGAGATTTCTCAACTAAAGAATAAATAACCTGGTCCTGCCACATTTATGTGTATGTACGAATTAAGCTGTTCCTGTTAAGAAATCTATATTGGGCGCACAATCAGACAACTGATTCAGTGAGTTAGTGAACATCTTTCGTGGTTAGGAAGGGGTATCGTCAAAATAATTCACAGCTCTATTCTATAAGACTTGATCGATAGTGGTTATGTGGTAGTTATAAATAGGTCATTTAAAGTGATTTATCTCATTCTTAATAGTTTCCCTTATGGGATTCGATCTCGTCTCGTACACATAGCAGAAGCTATATGGATCGGAATTAACAATCCAATTCTTCGTATTCATGAGGAATTTGTAACGTCTCTATCTCTTCCTTATCCGAATTAGCTTCAATAGAAAGACCTTATTATTATCTTTCGCCCTTTTTATTCGTTCATTTTTCTTCGTCCCCCTTTTTTTCAAGTATACGCTTCATTGTCCAATTATCTGAACTTCTTATTACGCAATCTTACGGTTTTTATGAATGTTATTTCGGCATCTATATTTTCAAGTCAGTGACCTATCTTCCATTATGAAAAATGGTTTCAAGCCTTTGTTATTCTTATCACAACTAGTACATCTGTCATCACACTATCAATTTGTTGTCCTTGCTTATTATGTTTATCTATGTAATCTATTACACTGTAGAACATCAACGTTGATGTTCTATGTCGAAATGATTGGGGGCCTACTAGAGTTAGACGAGAATGGTGACGAACCAACTAACGCTGAAGTCACGCCTCGCGACCAGCCCTTACGTGGATTGAACCATCGACGCATCAAAGGATAATGGACGCTATGGAGACTGTACAACACAAAGGACGTTATTACAAGAATATATTAGTTAAGGTACAACTACGGAAGTACAGAAGTGAAAGAATAACCACTGCTGCGTGGGCCAGTCCATGGCGTACGATTGACTGGTGCGCGTTGACTATCCTTGACTTTGACAGGGATCAATGATCTGTTCGAATATTCAGTGACATTTCACCGACCCTACAATACTCCCCCACCAGATTCAACGACCGTTTGAATCGATACCAAACATGTTGGGAGTAGTCGCGCACCGGAGGTTGCCAGACGATTAATATGAATCCTCCGGGTATTGCCGAGCTGTAAAAGAAATGGAAAGGAGGCTGCAGAAACTGATCGGGAAACAACGAGTAATAACACGTAACAAGGACGTTGGTTGAATGTTAAGCGACCAACCATAGAAATAATAGAAAAAGAAACATTTTGGGGTTAACCTCAATAGATTGCTTCAATGAAGCTGTACCTTATAATTCTTTTGCATTATATACGAATTGTGATTGAATGTGACATCCAAAACACATATTTCTTCACACAAAGGGGTCGTCAACTAGGTGTAGGATCGTGTTTACTGAGCACACTGATGGTCGAATCGCTAAAAAATATCCTGAATGATTTGACGAATTCGAATTCTGCAACTATGTATGAGAATCTCTTGTATCATCTTTACTGACAATGATTTGTAATGAATAAAGAATTAAAGGAATGATATTTGTTGTTTAGTAATCAATGCTTCTGATTGAATTATTTAGAAGAACTCGGATGTCAACGATTTGAATAGTTGAACAACAATGAAACACAGTGAAACCACATTGGGGATCACTGAGGTTGGGGTTGGTGAAAACCTTCATGAAAACTACGGAAGAAAGATATAAACA
>NW_017385989.1:537792-627308 GCF_000237925.1 Schistosoma mansoni | reverse complement strand
GTAGACAGATGGATTTATAATAGGCAGTTAATCCTGTATGTTTTATATAAGTGATTAAGTTGCAAACAGATATGCGTTCGTGTTGCCATGTGGCTAAAAAATTACGAGTGGTTAATATTTCAACAGACATATTTCACAGGAGCATTTACATGCTGCTGATGCTTGTTAAAGAACCACGATGACCGATTACAGTCGTAGTTGATTGGTTAGTTCTATCGATTGAACTAATTATTTCAGTTGAAATACTAATCAACATTGATATGAAGCAACGAATGTTCACAGAAACTGATAAAGATAGCCGAAGTTAAAAATGAAAAATAATAAGTATAGAATGCAATAAAAAAGATCATAATGATAGGTTGCGTTATTCGAAGTCTTGCTCACCAGTGTAGAACATCAACGTTGATGTTCTATGTCGAAATGATTGGGGGCCTACTAGAGTTAGACGAGAATGGTGACGAACCAACTAACGCTGAAGTCACGCCTCGCGACCAGCCCTTACGTGGATTGAACCATCGACGCATCAAAGGATAATGGACGCTATGGAGACTGTACAACACAAAGGACGTTATTACAAGAATATATTAGTTAAGGTACAACTACGGAAGTACAGAAGTGAAAGAATAACCACTGCTGCGTGGGCCAGTCCATGGCGTACGATTGACTGGTGCGCGTTGACTATCCTTGACTTTGACAGGGATCAATGATCTGTTCGAATATTCAGTGACATTTCACCGACCCTACAACACTGTTATCAATGACTCACAAACCGCCTTCATTGGTTTAATAATCTAGTATATGCATATAAATATTACTGTATATTAGACTAAAGCTTGGTGGAGATCCAACTGAAAACAATATCTGTATTAGTTAGGAAAATCACAGAAGTTACTGCAGTGAATATCTTGATGGTTGGACTTCATTCCACTTGATCATTATCAGCTATTCTTGAATAGAACAAAGCCTGATTTCTATTACACCTGAACAGTACATTTGAATCTGCTCGAACTCATTTTCCCTCAGTGTTCATTTACATGTACAACTGCCGTATTTAAATTATCACTGTCTTGTGAGTGGTCTAAAATAGATACCTGTCGAATATCGAGTTCAAGTTTAACTTCAGTTGAATACTATCATTTTTGAATTTGTGGCTGAGCATGCTTATTACTAGAGCATATCAACAACGTAGTGTATATTGTCGATCAGCAAGAAAATCGCACTTATACATTGGAGCAAACGGTACGGAACCTTGGATTTTAGTGGTGAAGCAGTTGAGAAACATGCAAGCTCGGTCCGTGAAAGATTTATGGAGAACTGTACTTGGAGATTTACATCGGCTGAATGGTTTTATAACTAGCACATCAGTATAACAAGATCGATTAATCTTCAGTACTTTAAAGTACTAAAAGAAATACCAAAAGCAGTAGTATCGGTAATAGTAAAGTCACATTAAGCTTAGTGAATATGATTCCAACAAAATAAAGAATATTGAATAATCTCAAAAATTCAGGAAAAATAGCAAATGGAATTGATTCAATCCGACTTATTCAAAGTCTCCAATCGTTGATTTCATTAGTCGCGCGAGCCCCAACCAAGTGACCTGAAACTACCAACATAGCTGAGTCCAACAGTGACTGAATTCACGGACCATTCCCACCTTGTGGCTTCATACCCCCTAGGTTTCTTAAACCAGCAAACATCGCCCGTCGAAGGAAATGGTTTGCGGGTATGTGTAATCCAACCACCCAAGTCTATAAAAATTCAGTGCCACTAACTGGTTTGCCTTTTTCCAGCATAACACTTTGCATCTAACCTCAAGAGCAATCATTCAGGGGTCCTAACACCAGACCAATATTTTAAAGGCACCGAATATTTGGTAACTTGAGAATACCCTCTGTTCTAAAAAGATATCGTGTACAAGAAAGAACTACACGGCATACTCGCCATTTGGTTCAGAGGTGGACGATTCACCAACGCCACAGCTGTGAGCTGAGAAAAACCAACCGAGCTTTCTGAATCCGTAGCGAGATTTTGTCAGATTCAACCCGTCAGGGTTGATGAGATTCGAAAAATACGTAAAGCTGACATCACATTCAACTGTGATCAATGTGGACAAGAATACTACTGAGGCGGAATGCGTGTCAAGGGTGGTTAATGAGCCCCAAACGCCTACATTTTTACTCAAGAGCACGAAAAGTTTGTATTTACTTGGCGTCTGCAAGTGAGATGGTGTCATCTGGGTATTTTAAGTCGGTAAGTGAACCTTTTAGTAGATAACTAGCTCAGAGTGTTATTTTGATGAGGGTGTCTTTGAGAGTATTGAGCAACTCAGGTTGAAAGTTAAAAGCTATATTTTTTATGGGGCCCACTGCGTTCTATGTTTACTAGTCTTGAAATCTTAAAAAATCAAGAATGAAACATTAGATAAAACAACTTGTATTCCATGTATGTGCATTTCGTAAATAAATAAGAAAAAACCCCAGATTAGACTTGCTTAACAGTTCGTTAACTGCTACTCATAATTATGGTTCACGATTAGAAAGAAATCTATTTTCACTTACTAATTATACTGAAGATGAGGATGAAGAGTTATTACCATCAATTATGTAATGCTACAACAGATTTCGTTTTAAAATACATTCTAACTGTAATCATATGAAAAATACAACCTGGTGATGTTCATAAGAAGTGAAAGTCGTTGGATGCAAGCTGAACAGAAAAGATTAGATTCAGGAGAGAAGCTGTTACACTCTGGTCATGAGGAAGATAAACATTCCCACACACAAGGAGTTGCATTGATGTTGTCTAAATAGGTGCTAAAAATATATATGGGATGGGGATCTCATTAACATAGAGTCATCAAAGCATCCTTCACTAAAAGAAAGAAGGAGAGAATCACAATGAATGTTGTCCACTTAAATGCGATCACCAGCGATTTCAACGAACACAACAAAGATGAATTTCATGAGGAGCTGCAGCCGACAGCAGAAAAGTGCTCAAAAAAGAACTTAACAATCCTGGTGGGAAAACCAAACACCAAGGTCGGAATGGACAACACCAGGTATGGAGATAACATGAGACGACATGGACTGACTGGGAGAAACGAACGAAAATGGTGAGAGATTTGCAAATTGATGTGTCTTCAACAAAATAGTTATAGGTGGCACTATATTCCATCCACAAACACATACACGAAACTAAATGGTTTTCTCTGTACCACACCACACACAATCAGACCGGTTACATATGGAACAGTAAGAAATTTAGGAGGTCCACGGAAGACGTGAAAACGAATATAAGAACTTATATAACTTCAGATCACCATCTACCTGGTGGTTGCCATGATGAAACTAAAGCTAAAGAAGCACTGTACAACTGGGGGGACAGCATTACAAAGGTTCAATATAGCCTTCATTCGAGATATTAACAAACTGATCCAATGCAAGATAGCTCTCAACAACAGGTTCCAAGCTTCACAAAACCTACTCAAAGAAAAGGAAACTACCATTGACAATAAGTGGATAGGGATCAAAGAAGTATTAACCTCAACGTCCCAGGGGTCCTGGACCTCAAGAAGCACCATCATAAAGAATGGATATCTATCGAAACTCTGGTCGAGAAACGAAGAACAAGAACACAGCAATTAAAAACAGTCGAACATGAAAAGAAAAATCCAAGACACATGCAGAATACACAGAAGCAAACAAACGAGTGATCCGATGTATTAGGGTTGATAAGCGGAAATACGAGATGACCTACCAATAACAGCGCAACAATCTAGGAGAGAAGGAAATACGAGACAAATATATGATACAACGAAGAAACTAACAGGGAAATACGGTAAAGCATAGTAACCACTCAAGAACAAAGAAAGCAAGCCATGGAATTGAAAGTAGACATTTAAGAATCGAATGAGTTGGTTGGAAAATTCTGGTCAGGGCCCCGGTAAGCAATTACTCAGTTGTATTAACTGTTACATCTGTAAAAAGCCGATCCGATCATCTCCCTAATTTATTTTATACAAAAGACAAAATCAACTCCGCCTGTAGCTCTTCTAGAGTTACTGCCGGTCCCAAGCCCACACAAAGGAGGAGGGTTGGGCATGGGGTTAGCGACCCCATCCCGTAGAAAACCAACTCGCTAAAAAAACGCTAACCAGAAAAAATAATTCAGACCATTTAAACTCTGCCCTGGGAGTTGAAGGAATAATTATGACGCCTCATGATGAAAGCCGAAATTTTTCAGAAGTCACGAGGCCGATGCACCTTCTAACAACCAGAGCAACACTCTTTATAGGTACATGGAACGTCCGGACAATGTGGGAGACAGGGAAGACCAGTCAAATAGCAATGGAAATGAGGAGATACAACTTGGCAGTACTCGGAATCAGCGAAACCCATTGGACACAAGCTGGACAACAAAGGCTAGGTACAGAAGAGATGCTGCTCAAGACAGTCCTACTGTACGGAGCTGAAACGTGGAGAACTACTACGACCATCATCAGGAAGGTACAAATATTTATAAACAGTTGTCTACGTAAAATACTCAACATCCATTGGCCGGATACTATCAGCAACAGCGTTTTATGGGAGAGGACAAACCAGATTCCAGCTGAAGAGGAAATTAGGAAAAGACGTTGGAAGTGGATAGGACATACATTAAGAAAATCATCAATGTGCATTACAAGGCAATCCCTAACTTGGAATCCGGAAGGGAAACGGAAAAGAGGAAGGCCAAAGAACACATTACGCTGGGAAATAGAAGCAGATATGAAAAGGATGAATGTTAACTGAAAGGAACTGGAAAGGATTGCCCTGGACAGAGTTGAATGGAGAATGCTGTTGAGCGGCCTATGATAGTCGACGAGGGGTAACAGGCGTAAGTAAAGTAAAAAGACAAAATCAGTTAATTACATATGACATGAATGAAATTGTATTCTTCCTTTCTGGACACTGATAAAAGAACTTTGCTTTCCACACTTATTATTTAATTGGAACAAAAAAATATACAAAATAGACAAAAACTAGTGACTATTTGCCAACCACCAATTTAAACACTCAATAGGTAGATTGATACATTGGAAAAATAAAAAAAGAAGCATTTAGCTTAAACATTCCTAGTTGATTGTTTTGTTGTTGTTGGTGTAAATTACATGGCTTTTATATCAATACAGTTTTGAAACAAACAAACAACAAAAACAATTTGATCCAATTCACTACTACTTATAAGTAATATACAAGTTAAATTGACAAAAATAGCCTACCAAAACCGCTGGTTAAAACAATCAGTTATCTCAACTCTGATAGAAGAAGAAACTTGACTTTCCTTTAAAGAAAACTTCATCATGATATAGTATCATTAAAGAAGAAGATATCGGGGGGGGGGAGTAGTCCAAATTCAAACATACTTTACAATATATAATCAAGGAATTGAAGTAACTATATATCAATATCATCTTGAGAAATTTTGACCAAAATAATAGTCTCAAGAAAAATTAAAAAAAAATAAAACCATGATTTACATTTTAGTATTTCAGTAGTAGTTTAAAAAAGAAGGCCAAAGAACACATTACACCGGGAAATAGAAGCAGATATGAAAAGGATGAATAACAACTGGAAAGGAAGGCACAGGACAGAGTTGGATGGAGAATGTTGGTGGGTGGCCTATGCTCCTCCACGAGGGGTAACAGGCGTAAGTAAGTAAGTAATTTGAAAAATTCACTGGTTATTAGTAGCATGTACAAGTAGCAAAGAAATTTTTTTTTTTATAAAATAATGATTTTGATTATATAGATACATATATCACATCTCAAAAAGATAAATGGATGTAGGAAAACATCATTTTCAACAAAGAAATCATCATCATCATTCTTTTTTTACAATGAAATTGATGTGTCATTAAATAATGGAGGAAGAGTCCAATAGGAATCTTGTGTATTAGTGCATACTCCTAAAATGTAATAAGATAGATAAGTGAACACATGTGAAATTATTCAATGGATAGATTATTTCAATGATAGACAAATTGATAATAGGGATGTATTAAGAAGATATAAGCGTTTTATCTTACTCCATGTTAATCTTATGCTTACTTACTTACATACTTACGCCTGTTACTCCCAATGGTGCCCAAACTGAAGCAGGCGGTTTTCTTAGGGGACCACACCCGGAGCATTTGACCTAAAAATCTGATCCACAAGGCAGTAGAGCATCGTAAGGAGATGCAGTCCCATGGTAGCCAGTGACCAACGATTGATTCATACACCGTTTGTTCCCTCAGGATACTGAAGTCCATGTGCACCATTGGTTTGGAATCAGGGTTTTCCAACTCCCCTAGGTGGATCCTCCACATCCACCAACCCGGTTAGAGCGCCGGACATTCGCTTTTCGTCCTCTCAATTTTGTAAACGATACCCCCGCTGAGAGAAGGAAGTGAGTAGGACTTCCCTAGCAGAGGCTAAATATTCACGTGGCCATGTGAGAGCGTTTCGAGAGAGAGAGCGGACTCTCCCCACTTTCGGCCCTACCAGGGCATTTGGGGGCATATATATATATATATATATATGATGACAATGCTAATTCAAAACTCGAGCGAAGTAGCTGTCTTGTGAGTATTGATCCTTCTGGATGGTATGCTAACCTCATTTTATTGAAAGTATATCCTGATATCTATCAGTATATTAACTTTTGAGACGATAATGTTGGTTAGCATAAGAGTAGAATGACTAGACTAAATGGTGGTAATAATTTATGAAATCATTGATAAATATGATGAATAGAATCAATCATATTTGTATTAACGATACTATTGAAGTAGAGACGAAGCTCTTGACTGAAACATTAATGAATAAGGGTTATTCACTGAAGTTTATAAACCGCTAGAAGGGTTGTGATGTGAACAGAGACACAAGAAGCCTTGAAAAACTACAGAAGCTAATTTTGAGGACGTTATTCCATTTAATTCAAATCTTGTAAAACAGTAACATTTAATTTTGTCCTTAATCTATTCTACAGATCATAAGCTTTCGTTTGATGTATGATTCACTGCCATAGCATTTTCTGTTCCAAAGCTATTGTAATTTAAACGTAATCTTTTGTATTCTATTTTCTACTCTAATCCCCCAGTTTTGGACATAATTGTATTTTCCTAATTGTTGTACGTTGTGGTCGAGTTAGTCATCTATTTATTCATGTATCTTTTTACACTAATCTAAAATCGGGATTCCGATCAGAATTGGGAATTAATCGATTAGTGTTCCAGTTGACTTTGTCTTCTCTCTCTCGTGCTTGTCAGTCGAACAGGTGATAAAATAGTTTTCGTATCTCTATCGTAAGCAGTTGATCTCACTTTGGAACTCACGTATACTAGCCTCAAGGTTAAGTCAGTCGGCCTATCGCGTCAAGGCCTTAATCTATATTCGACAAGTTATCCTCTGCATGAAAGTGGATAGACAGATCAAGGACGTAACAGGTTGTAATACGATTAGACTTATGACGCTTCTGGCACCCGAAAAACGAGTTTACATTACGTCACTATTTAGAGGCGACTCAAATAGTCTCATGTTGGAACAGACTTAAATTAGCCATCAACATGACATTTTATGCAGCCGTGTTATTTTTGGAGCGATTACGGAGTTCCTACATCTGAGAACATGACAAAGACTCTGTGACCAAAGACTAATAAGCTAAATGTTTTGACGCGTCCCAGCTCCGCTAACTAGAGTGAGAAGTCCAAGTCCGAGTTCGGAAATATATTCCGAAAGCAACCACAAGCACAAACAATCACAACAAACACAAATCAAACGTATATATACAGCGCAAAATTGTCCTTGGGAAGCGTTTTAAAGTAGCATACTAAAAGATACAACGAACTAATAGCGTTTAAGATCCCCCAAGTGGAAACTACGACATGAAGGTGAAAACGAGCGCTTTTGGTGCGAAAACAAGAAGTCCAAATTTTCAAGATAAAATTACGAAAATAAGCCATTTACTAAGTGAGTTCTGGTGGTGTAAAATCCTCAACAAGCCCAACTTGTCATTATTGAAAAGACAAGGTCTATGTTTCACCAAAAAACCCAAAGAAAACGTAAGAGATTGTATCACATCCCATGGGATATCTTAACAAGTATATGTGTGATCAGATTACATTCGAAATGTATTGCACAAATATATAACATAATTCTGATAATCTTCATCTTCTCATTGCATTCTCGAAACTATCATGAAACTATCTTTGAAGTTGAATACACTTGTGCCTTATCTCATTATTATGTATATAATACTTTTTCAATTATGAAAATACTAAATCTCCATAAAAACCCTTCTGATAATAATAATCATATGCTCACTAGTGACTGACTTCAAGAGGTAAATCCTGGAGTTCTAGTGAGAAGCAGTGAACAGTGGAGTTCAACCAAGTCTGTTGTAGAGACATCAACTGACTGAAGACAATTGGTGAACGGTTACTCAATTTCGTGGATTGGTTGGAATTAGACATAAACACCATCGGATGTCGGCTCAATGGTCTAGTGGTTAAGTGCTCTGGTGTGAGACTGGTAGATCCTGGGTTCAAATCTTGCGAGGCGAGATCGTGGATGTGTACTACTGAGGAGTCCCATAATAGGACGAAACGGGCGTCCAGTACTTCCAGGTTTTTCCTGGTGGTCTAGTTTCAATTGAACCATGATTTCAACTATGAAAATACTATTGATTAAATGAACTTATAGAATTAAAAAAATAATCATTTAATAAAATTGTACATTTATAAAGAGAGAGAGAGAGAGAGAGATAAAGAAGAACACTTACTTAATGTAAGTCGTACACCTTTACTCATTGATATAATTACAAGGCACAATTTTGTAGTTTTATGAATTATTTGCTAAAAAAAATACAAAAAAACAAACAAAAAAATATTGACAAAAATAATCATTGATTGTTGACATGGCAATTATTTACTTATAATTAATGTAACATGAAGTGAATTAGGTTCAAATGTGAATACTAAAACAAACAAACAATAGAGGTTATGGAGATTAAAATTTTAATAATAATAATAAGAATAATAATAATATGCATTTATTATATTTTTTTATGGTTTCTATTCAACTACTCATATAAATTGTATTCAATATTAAAATGTAACATTGCATTAATATAGAATAATTGGAATAAGTTGTAGTTTCACTTTAGTTTATGGCAGTGAAACATGGCCGATAAGAGTAGAGGATATACGTAGGCTACTAGTATTCGATCATAGATGTCTTCGAAGCATCGCTTGTATATCCTGGGACCAACGAGTAAGTAATGTAATTGTTAGGAAACCGGTACTAGGTAAGGATGGCAAATCGATTGATGAAGTAGTGAAACTTCATCAGTTGAGATGGCTGGGACATGTGTTACGTATGCCCCACCACCGACTGCCCCGACATGCAATGCTTTATGGTATAGGAGCAGGTTGGAAGAAAGCTAGGGGCGGCCAGACCAAAACATGGCATAAATCCATGAAGTCACTGACAAGTGGACTGAGCCATGCTGGTAGGTGTAGACTACCTGGTTGGGATTCGCGAGATGATAGCAATCAATGGTTAGAGACATTGAATGACATGGCTCAAAATCGTTTGCAATGGCGAAGGTGCATCCACTCTTTGTGTTCTACCAAATTCTAATCTGAATTCTTCATGTTTATCTTTTTTCTCTTTCCAAATTTATTTCACTGGATTATACTCCTTGAATAACACCTTCAAACTCTAATCTTTCACATTAATGCTTATACTCTTACTACTTCTACCACTATGGGATTTGAATCGACAACTGCATCTCTGTGCTAATGTGGTATGTCAACTCGAACTAATGTACGTACGTACGAAGTTCTACGCTGTGACTGATTGAGAAATTGTTTTATTGTTAAAAATTACTCTATTAACTCTTTTTAAACTGAAAGAAAAGGTAGAATTAAATGTAAAGATTTGTATCATACATTTAACTCCGACCTGTAGCTCTTCTAGAGTTACTGTTAGTCCCAAGACTGAGTGAAACAGGAGGGTTTGGCATGGAGTCGTCAGCAACTCCATCTTATAAAAAGCAGCGCTTTGTGAAACTCTGAACTGGGAGATGAAAGATCTTCATTTAGATGGATTATGATGTCTTATGGTGAAAGACAAGATTCATTGGAAGTCATGAGGCCGATCGCCTCCCCCTTCTAACAACCAGAGCAACAATTAATAAATATAGGTGCCATACATTTGTGTATATAAAAACATATAAATAATATATATTAACTGATAAGCTATCTGTAGAAAGTTTTCTGTATGTTTTGAAGTTTCTATTCAATAAAGACATATTGTGGTGAAAAAGAACACGGGTGAGGACGATCGAAATGTGAGATGGTGGAGAAGATTTGTAACTCAGGTGGGTGATTTTGATGTAGATTTGTTCTCTGAGCTTCTACCCGAAGTTTTTTGCTGATGATGTCGTTCAGAAGGACGATGAAAGCTCCACGACCAAACCATCCAGCTCAGAGAACAAACCTACATCACAATCGAAATGTATTTGAGCACAAAATTACAGAATATCTCACTCAAATCTGACAACCATACAGTAAATAGTTAATTTGCAAACTATCAATCAATTGTCTCAATCTTGACTGTTCTTTCTGCAAATATCAGTCCATCTTCTCTGATTTCATTGTTCATGCATTCACATACCAATTACGTTTCGTTTCCATTTTTTCGTTATCCATCTTCTGCTGAAATACATTTTATGCCTGACCATCACTATATACTACTTATGTGGATATAAGTAACCCACATCATAATATATACTAAATAATCTCTACCGATTTTTTATTTCAAGTATGCTGAAATGATTATCAATCGAAGACTATTGAAGTGAATAATAAATGATAGAATGCCAAAAGTTAAAATCAATCGACTTATCTAGATAATTTTATTAGATTGAGTAGATTTATTAGTTCCACAATTTACTCAATAAGCAGTTCAATAATTCATCTACACTTTTTAGTAGTCAATTCATGAATCTAATCACATAATAGTTTCTGTAAAAGATTTACAAATGTCAAAGTATCTTCAGCACAGGATTTGACATTATTTACTTTTGTCCACCATTACTTACTTTCGCCTGTTACTCCCAATCGAGCATAGGCCACCGACCAGCATTCTACAACCCACTCTGTCCTGGGCATTCTTTTCTAGTTCTATCCAATTTTTGTTCATTCCTCTCATGTCTGTCTCCATTTCTCGGCGTAATGTGTTTTTTGGTCTTCCTCTTCTCATTCGGCCTTCAGGATTCCATGTGAGGGCTTGTCTAGTGACGCAATTGGGTGATTTCATCGATGTGTGTCCTATCCACTTCCAGCATTTCTTCCTCCGCTGAATGGAATCTGGTTTGTTCTCTCCCACAGTAGCTTGTTGTTGATAGTGTCTGGCCAACGGATCCGAAGTACCTTGCGTAGACAACTGTTAATCAACACTTGTAACTTCTGGATGATAGCTTCCGTAGTTCTCCAAGTTACCGCTCCATACAGTAGAACTGTCTTGATATTTGTATTAAAAATTCTGATCTTGATGTTGGTTGACAATTTTTTGAGTTCCAGATGTTCTTCAGTTGCAAATATGCTCCTCTTGCTTTGCCAATCCGCGCCCTCACATTTGCATCAGATCCACCGTGTTCATCGATGATGTCCACCATTACATAATAATTTATTAACAGAATCCTATTATCATTACAGAAAACAATAATGGCAACAACTTACATTTTCGATAAATTCAAATTTTTGACTGATACTATCCTTTTCACACTTTTTAAAAACTAATATTCCAGTTCCAACACTTTTACTACTCCCACCATCCATACATCCTGCATGAACACGAATTGTACCACTTTCAGTTATTGCAAATACTTGATTACCACCTTGTCCATGACAATGTGTAACACCGACAGTTTCACCAAGTTTATGACCAAGAGAATCAAGACATTGACCAGATTTATGACGAATCTAGTGGATATGTAATGTGTGTAGGTATGAATTAGATCGTAAATTTTTTTTAAAAAAAGATAATTTATTTATATCTAACCTAGTTGCCAAAACAACAAGCCCCCTTCTCCTGTAAATCAAAGTTTTATGAAAAAGCAAATTATTGTGTATTTTCAGTAATTCCCAATCGGGTTTGATCTTATTAATTACATATTAGAGGATTCGAGCCAACAACCTTCAGTCAGTCACAACGTAGAACTTCGTACGTACGTACATCAGTTCAAGTTGCCTTACCACATTAGCACAGAGATGCAGTTGTCGATTCAAATCCCATAGTATGAGCATTAATGTGAAAGATTAGGGTTTGAAGATGTTATTCAAGGAGTATAATCCAGTGAAATAAATTTGGAAAGAGAAAAAAGATAGAAACATGAAGAATTCAGGAGATTAGAATTTGGGAAAACACAAAGATGGGATGCACCTTCACTATCCAACAACCTTAGCTTTTGTGTTTAACAAAGCCTGCAATACACATGTCCTTTGCTTGGTCAGAGAAATTGTAACCAACAAGTGAACTGTTTTTTCTCTTCAACAACGTTGTTGTTGCTTTACATCTACTCCTTTCTTATTTATTTTACTTATTCTTTATTTAAACTCATAATGCATATAAAGCTCATTACGTAATTTAAGTAATTATGATACTGATCTCTTTTGTATTTTAACTGACTTACGTATATTTACTTATGTAATGATGTTCGTTAAACATATCACCTGTCGTCTTACTACAAATTTTGACTAATCCATCTAAGAAAATAATAATAAGATCAGTTTAGATTACAGCAAGACTCTCCGATACAATACAACATGCACCAATCCAATTACACTTGACGGAGAAGCATTGGAGAATGTGAAAACCTTTACATATCTGGGCAGCATCATCGATGAACACGGTGGATCTGATGCAGATGTGAGAGCGAGGATCGGCAAAGCAAGAGGAGCATATTTACAACTGAAAAACATCTGGAACTCAAAAAATTGTCAACCAACATCAAGATCAGAATTTTTAATACAAATATCAAGACAGTTCTACTGTATGGAGCGGTAACTTGGAGAACTACGAAAGCCATCATTCAGAAGATACGGGTGTTTATTAACAGTTGTCTATGCAAGATACTTCGGATCCGTTGGCCAGACACTATCAGAAAAAAGCTACTGTGGGAGAGAACAAACCAGATTCCATCCAGTGGAGGAAGAAGTCAGGAAGAAGCTCTGGAAGTGAATAGGACACACATTGAGGAAAGCACCCAACTGCGTCACAAGACAAGCCCTTACATGGAATTCTGAAGGCCAAAGAACAAATTATGCCGAGAAATGGAAACAGACATGAGATGAATGAACAAAAATAGGATAGAACTAGAAAGGAAGGTCCAGGACAGAGTGGGTTGTAGAATGCTGGTCGGCGGCCTATGCTCCATTAGGAGTAACAAGCGTAAGTAAGTAAGTAAGATTACAGCTTCACAGCCAAGATAATGAAGAATCCAACATTATGGGTGAAAAAATATTGAGGTAAGCTTCCGAATAACCAGTGAAACAGCTCTAAAAAAATAACTACGGAGAAAATAACAATTAGGTAGTAAATTTAGAAAACACTACAGTTAAAAATGTGGACCATTTTATGGCAACTCAAGGGTCTAAAGATAAAGAGAATAGCTATGAAAACGTAAAATCTCAGGTTCAATTGTTGATGGTTTCATAGGTGTGCATTGCTAGGCAGATCCATAAAGAAAGAAAATGAATTCTTAGTGCTCACTGGTTTTTAATGATACCCTACTAATGTCAATCAGTGGTGAATATTTACTCAAGAGATAATATGATCAAATAATATTAAATGAATGTTACATAGATGGAGTGGCAAGCCTTAACTTGAAATCCGGAAGTGAAGCGGAAAAGAAGAAGGCCAAAGAACACATTACACCGGGAAATAGAAGCGGATATGAAAAGGATGAATAACAACTGGAAAGAACTGGAAAGGAAGGCTCAGGACAGAGTTGGATGGAGAATGCTGGTGAGCGGCCTATGCTCCTCCACAAGGGGTAACAGGCGTAAGTAAGTAAGTAACATAGATGGAGTGGAATAAGAATACACATCCAGCTATTGGGTAAAATGTCAGTACAGATATATCAATGAGCATTAATGTATCAGTGTATCTAGCTCTTACTGTATGGTAATAATAATAATAATGAAAGCTAAACTATCCAATATAAAAATCACTAATGAAGAATAGTCATTTTTCATTGCAACACCACACACACACACACAAGTAGGTATAATGTATGAATAAAAAAAAAGATCTGACATTCATTTTTCTTCTACCTTCGGTTTCTGACTAAACTACATAAACTACATATGTGTGCGCAACAATCAACAAACAGACATATATACGGCAAGTGTTTCAGGAAACACAGAAGAAACTACATCTTGAGATGTTTATTTTTTTTAAGTAATATGTACGATCTGTTTATGTATATAGTAAAATCAATAAACCATATTGTATTATGTTACCAAGTAAACAATAGTAGACATTCGAATGAAATTGAAGGAAAGAAATGTTCATTTCAATTGTGTTAGTAGTTAAGATGAATGTACATGTTTAGATCTATACTTAGGCCGTTAAACAATATTTACTATTGTATTATTGTAATTTACATTTCTATTAACAATGTGTTCAAATTAACGAAACTCAATCTAACATTGCTTAACAGAATGATTGAAATATATTTCGATAAAGTAATAAGAAGACGAAGGAATAGGTCATAAGATTGATCTTAACTCGGCTTTTATGGTGTTTTATAAAAGTGTAAAAGGGCGTATACTAAGGTTTATTGAAGCCTTAGTCATACGAAAATTCAAACCGCTTTTTGTATTCAAAGACAGTTTGTTCTCACCTTAAACCTACCCTGCTAATATTAGCTTATTAATCAGAGTGATTAGGTTTCAAATTGTTTTCAGATTATTATTATTATCATTAAATTCACTTAGTATTACTTGTTTGAATCTTCCCATTGATATTTAGGACTGCAACTGGTCAGTCTCTTATTGGCATATGTGCATACTGTGCGGACTGCCTCGATATAGCCTTATTTCACAAGTATTGTAAACAAAGATGGATAGTGGTTAGCAGTGGAATCCAGGATGCGCGTTTCATCCTATTTTGGACTCGTCAGCTGGATGTACTTGCATCTCAGAGTTGATGTTCACTGTGGGACTCGAATCCAGTACCTTTCGCTTCAAACGCCATCGCGTTATCCACTCAGCTATTGAGTAGATAATGTTATTATCCTTATCTCCTCTTACCCATCATTTCCAGTCTATTTGACCTTTTATTTTTATATACATAAATGTTCAGAACAAGTATTTTACGTGTGATCAGATTGTTCGAAATGTATTGTGCTTATCCTATCATCACATAGTCCTGATAATCTTTGTCTTCTGATTACACTATCGAGATTTAAATACAATTAACTTCAAAAAACAACAACAAAGAATATATGATTTTTGAGTTATACTTATTATATGAAGTGAAGATAGTCTCCGATTATCTTGAATTGAATTATAGATGAACAGAAATTCGACCGATTTCAAGTTGATGGATTAGTGATGAAAGAAAACTTATTTCATGACAGAATATGAATTAGTGCTCCCTAAGTTTAATCATGAGTGAATTAGAATTGTCATCTGGTTAAAAATGGCATTGTTAAAACATGTTGAACAGACAAACGGATTAAACAACTGATAAGTCTTGGTTATTGTAGTTTTTCCCCGTCGCCACTGATAAGTCTTGCTGATTGAACGCTATACTCGGATCCTAAGCTAGACCCCCAATCTTTACAGCGACTTGAACACGAGAGAAAAGGCGCAAAATATGCGAGAAGCACTTTACTCCAAGGCTTCATTTATGTACAGAAAATATAAGGTTTTTATAGTATTTAAAGAGTCTTTGAGTTTTCCTGAAAATTCTGGAATACTACTCAACATAGTAGCAATGTAGTAATCAGCTAATTAGAACCTCTACAGGTGACTTTTCATTTTCGCGGTATTTCTAGCAAAACTTCTAATCAAACGCTGATTGGATAAAAGTATTCAATGAAGTGTTATTTTTTACATTGAAGTATGAAGTGTAAATATTGGAAAACTATGTTATTTACGATTTGTAACCACTGAACAAACAGATTTCTAACAGGAAAAACATGTACTTCTACACAATTTAGATTAAAGGTAAGCGACTTCACGAGCTGGTAATATGTTCTGACTTATTTATGTTTAGCCACTTAATAACATAATTTCTCAAATCATCTCACTTTGGGTGAGAAAATGAGGATTTGACTTTTTATCGAGCATAACAAACATGGGCCCCTATATTCCAGTTGTTTTCAAGTATTATTCATAACTTAGGCGTCTACCTCCGATTTCTAGTACAATGTGTTCCTTGGTCTGTCACTTTTTCTTTGACCTTTAGGATTGCAAGTTAGAGATTTCTTCGTAATGTAGTCTGATGATTTCCACAGTGTATAACGTATCTACCTGTCTTTCCCTATTCTCATCTTCAGCTGGAAGCTGGTTTGTTCTAGGCCTCAGTAGGTTGTTGTTTATGATATTAGGCAACTGTTTATAAATACCCATATATTTTTGATGATGATTGTAGTTGTTGTCTTCATTCTAGCTAAGTACAATGAAAATGTCTTGGCGTTCGTATTGAAAATCCTGACTTCCATGTTGGTTGACAGTTGTTTCGATTTCTAGATGTTCTTCAATTGAAGGGATGCATCCCTTTCTCTGTCAATACTTGTCTTCACATCTGCATCAGATCCTCCCTGTTTATCGATGATGCTGATTAGGTACGTGAAAATTTCGTCCTTTTCCAGAGCTTCTCCATTAAGTGCGACTGAGTTGGTGCTCTCTGTGTTGTATCGCGGTATCTTTCTTCTCCTCTGAGTATGTTGAGGCCTACTGCTGCAGTGGCTACTGCTACACCTGCTGTCTTCGATTGCATTCGTTGTTGTATATGAGATAGAAGAGTTAAGTCTTATGCAATGTCAAAATCATCTAGACGTACTCAAGCTCTCCATTGTATTCGGTGCTTCATCTGAGATGTGGAGGTCTTCATAATCCAGTCAAGGAAGTTTGCAGGTGCTATTTTGACTTCTGGTAGTTTCAGTGAGACTGATTTATTCAAGATTCCCTTAAAGTGTTGCAGTTACCTCTACGTGTGATTTCAGTGCTTCAGCTGGTATGTTGTCTCAACCTGTTTCCTATCCACTCTTCAGTTGTCTGATGGCCACTCCGATTTCTTCCATCGTTGGTGGAGTGACACCTATAGGATGGTCTGTGAGTGCTGCTTCGATGTCCAGTGGGGTTGGTCTATTCAATAGTTCCTTAAAGTGTTCTACACATCTGTTCCTCTGTTCATGGATCGAAGTGATTGGTTTGCCTTCTTTGTTCTTGAATGGTTGCCATGCTTTACCATATTTCCCTGCTAGTTTCTTCGTTGTATCATATATTTGTCTCGTGTTCTCTTCTCTCCTAGATTCTTGCGCTCTTATTGCTAGGTCTTCTGGTATTTCCGCTTATCAACCCTAATGTATCGGATCACTCGTTTGTTTGCTTCTGTGTATTCTGCATGTGCCTCGGCTTTTTCTGTTCATGTTCGACTGACTTTAATTGCTGTGTTCTTGTTCTTCGTTTCTCGACCAGGGTTTCGATAGATATCCACTCTTTATGATGGTGCTTCTTGAAGTTCAGGACCCTCTGCGACGTTGAGGTTAATACTTCTTTGATCCCTATCCACCTATCGTTAATGGTAGTTTCTTCTTCTTTAAGTAGTTTTTGTGGGGCTTGGAACCTGTTGTTGAGAGTTATCTTGCATTCGTCGGGTTTGTTAGTATCTCGAAGGAAGGTTGTATTGAACGTTTGTAATGATGTTTCCCCAGTTGTACAGTGCTTCTTTAGCTTTAGTTTCATCATGGCAACCACCAAGTGGATGGTGATCTGAAGTTATATAAGTTCATATTTTTGTTCTCATGTCTTCCGTGGACCTCATCAATTTCTTACTGACGGTGGATATGGAGGATCCGCATAGGGGAGTTGGAAAACTCTCATTCCAAACTAATGGTGTGCATAGACTCCAGCATCCTGAGGGAACAAATGGCGTATGAACCAATCGTTGGTCATTAACTACCATGGGGCTGCATCTTTTTTACGTTGCTCCACTCTCTTGTGGATTAGACCTTTATGTAGAATGCTCCGGGTGTGGCCTCCTAAGAAAACTACCTGTTTCGGTTTGGACACCCAGTCAATTTTCCAGCCCTCACATAAATCGAATGATTTATGTGGCGTATATGTTTTTGGTGCCTCCTTGTACCAATATTTATGTGTTCAAATAAATAAATAAACAAATAATTAGGAAGGCAAAAAATATAGATAGGAAATTATTTGACTCCTAAAGGACATCAAAATGGTTAATAAATACACCATGTTTTATATAATTTATTCAGTCAGATTAATAGTCAAGTTTGCATAGATTGAAGGGGGCTGTATTTGGAATCGACTAGTCGTCAACTTACAGTGTAGACATATTTACATTATCATACAATAATGAATCTATAACCAACAGACTAAAGTATATTATCACTCTTTCTTAAGCTATCATCACACGTTGCAAGCGATTTGGACGTCTCCTAGCTTCTTTTTAATTTACTCTCACACCAACAAACATCGAGCGTTAGGATGGTTAGGCACACATGATGTATGTCTTAACAATAAGTAATCTAAGTATCCTTTGAGGGGGAAAACTAGGTTACGATTGAGTTATAATCGACAAAATATGAAAGATTAATGTGTCATTTTCATTGAGAAACAAAAAGCAAATAAGTGTAATTGAAGTCATAATGATGATGACATGGTTTTCCTATTACTTACATGGATTCAGCATAAAATAAAATCGACTATATTGATCTAACCAAACTAGTGCAGTACGTACAAAATTCTTATGTAATATATGACTAACACCACCGGGCCATGTATATGGTGAAGATTTACGAAATACATGTCCAACACGACTACAAGGATCGATTAGTAATTCACCGCCACATTGCCAAACACGAAATGATAATTCAATATTTTCACCACCCCATATCTCCATATCTTCGTCATAAGCACCAATCTAGAAATGAAGAGTTATAAATTGTTATAGTGCGAAATATAGCGTATTGCGATAGGACTACGCGAAATTCTACCGATTGACCAAATTCAGATATCCTAGTTCGACCCCAATACTGTTCCCCAACTCCAATAAATCAGAACACAGCCGTTAAATGAGAATTGTTTATGGGGTCAGCAGCAGAACAAAAATGGTTTACAGACAAGGCATATTTATACAGTTACGATGACTATTATCAGTAACCAATGGAAAGGAAGGACACGTAAAGGTTGTAATTAGGACGACTCAAAATTGACCAATAGGGAAACGACACATGAAAGTCATAGTTAGGACACTGTAAATAATGGCCAATAGGAAATAACATGCGAATTATGTGAAGAGTCTGAAAACATACCATTTTACATTCGAGATAATTTTTGGGATATTCTTGTGAATATCCTAACATAAATAGATGACATTTTCCTAGAATAGCATGTATAGAAATATTAGATGATTTATTAAATAAGGTACTTAGGGTTTTGACGATCTGAAATACAGTTTCGCATTCTACTTCTAAACCAACTCAAGTAAAACTAGACTTCATTCTAGTGTACAATATGACTTCTTTACTTAGTCATTGAATTAAATTAAAACTAAGAATGTTTGTATCAGTGTAGCTTTTTTATACCTGACATCAGCACAGCATGAGAAATGAATAAAGCAAGGATTTATTCTAGGAAAGAGAGGTAATTTGAGCTACAATACCAAAATACCGACTGAGTTTGTTCGCATTGTTTTCTTTGTTTACTAATTGAGTCGTACCAAACACTTCCGATTATATGATGGGTAAATTATGTACATTATGGTGTAAATTTAATTGAATACTTCATTTCAAGAGGCTGGATTAAGCTATAACTGTCTACTGTTTGTCTAATGTAGAGTGTGGTATGATATCCCAGATGAAAAACACAATTATAGTAAAAGTTAGGGATGGGAACAACAGTTAAAGGATAAATGTGCAACTCAAGCGGATTTTTTTTAGTAGTACTGTGTTATATGTTAGTTAGTTTAATAGTTGAAACGATAATATCAAAAAATATTCTGTCAGAATATACTATATTCTGGAGTTCTATTGATTCAAAATCCATGGAGAATATGTCGTCTCATTAGTATTTTCATGTTCCAGATTGAAACTTTGACAATCATGGACCGAGAAAGAACGATTACATATGTATATTACCATGAATTCATTGTATTTTGTTGCTTTCACCTACTAGACACGGAGCATACTGTAGATTCAATGAACTTATTCAAGGTTATCAATGAACAGTTTAATTACACGCTACTGAAATTCACACCCGACCGTTGCTGCTACCTTGACGTGGTGGTCGGGCTTGTCTATCGTGATGAACCAATCGAACTATACTGGCTGAAACAATCGTTCCTCAACGTCCTACTATGCCTGACAGGTAAGTCGGTTGAAGAGCGTTAAGACTAAAAGCAGCAATCCCAAGGTCCGAAAGCGAAGTCGTACTGCCGACTGTACAGATGTGTGACGGCAGTAAGGTGTTTCCTCTAGACAACCAACATAACAGCGATGCTGCTTTCTCACAAGGAAGGGTGGGGTTAGAAAAGGACAACCCTAAAAATACACACCTCGTCTTATCCCACGGATATCCGTCTCCGACAGTAAGGTCCTTTGAAGAACGGAGCTAACACGTCAAAAATCCCCCATAAAAAGGCCATGAGTGACTGGCCTCAAGCAGTTGTCCCTTGGGCACTGCGGTCACGCTCCCAGGTCGTAAAGACCAATACTAATCCAACTTCCTTCTCAGGTCCCTCAAGGAATACCCTTCCACGATGTGGGCAGCCGGGAAGTGATATTAGCCCTCAAACCCGTAACTACACACGTAACTGACTGAAATTCACAGAAGTTATAACAATTCGAAAGCTTCAGCCTGACCTTTGTATTCAGAGTAGTTAATCAGTAGTTAATCTTTAATTGCCTTAACAACAATTAGCCTTTTTCAAATAGATGTAATCATAATTTAATGAGTTGACTTTACGTGTTCACTTTTCTTTCTAAACATATCAAATTAGTTTTATGACCAATAAACTTATCTTAACATTTTAGAAACCATTACATCAAGCAATGATAAAAACTACATTTTTTTGCAAGCTTAGTTCTTAAATTATATCACAACACATATAACCCATTCATTATTGATCGACAATTAAAACTGATACCATGTCATCAATTTAGAAGAATTAGCTTCTATGAATAATTTTTTCTGGTTAGTGTTTTTTTTAGCGAGTTGGTTTTCTACGGGATGGGGTCGCTAACCCCATGCCAAACCCTCCTCCTTTATCCGTGCTTGGGACCGGCAGTAGCCCCTGGAGAAGCTACAGGCGGACAGACATGAGAAGAATGAACAAAAACTGGATAGAACTAGAAAGGAAGGCACATGACAGAGTGAGTGGGTTGGAGAATGCTGGTCAGCGGCCTATGTTCCATCGGGAGTAACAGGCGTAAGTAAGTAAGTAAACTTCTATGAAGCTGAAGAGAAAGCTATGAAATACAAATGTGGTTCATTGAAATTTTTGAATGGAACTAATTACATCAATCATGGACAATTTGTCTACGAAAATATCAACCTGATCTTAATCATCTTTCTAAATGAAATTTCAAAAAACAAACTAAAAAAATAACAGACAGAAAATAATCTATTACCTCATAAAAGTATTCACGAGTGATGGTGAATAGACCACCAGCCATGGTAGGTGTTCGTAATGGGACATTATGTTCATCATTAATACGATCTATTTCTCTATCTACAACAGTTTCCCAATGAAAATTAAATTGCCAATCGAATGTACCCCATGTACGATCAGAACCTTAATTGATGAGAACATTAATAAAAAATAAAGTTTATTTATCATAAGTATAGTGTACATGATTTCATATTTATTTATTTTATTTAAACACATAAATATTGGTACAAAGGGGCACCAGATATATATGCGCCACACAAATCTCATTCGATTTGTGTGAAGGCTGTGATACTGCCCAGATGCCCAAACCGAAGCAGATGGTTTACCTAATGGGCCACACCCGGAGCCTTTGACCTGAAGGTCTAATCCACAAGGCAGTGGAGCATCATGAGGAGATGCAGTCCCATGGTAGACGGTGACCAACGATTGATTCGTACGCCATTTGTTCCTTCAGGATACTGGAACCCATGTGCACCATTGCTTTGGAATGAGGGTTTTCCAACTGTCCTAAGTGATCTTTCCGTGTCCAATAACCCAGTTAAAGCACCGGACATTCGCTTTTCGTCCTCTCAATTTCGTAAACACCCCCACCACAAGAAGGAAGTGATTTCATGATTTCAAATAAAAGATGATGATGACGTGAGATGCTAATAAAAATATACATGGTTCTTTTTAAAGAAAATTCAGAAACGACTAAAAGCTATTTAGTCGAAATAATATGATCTCTAAACTGATACCTAGTTTGATTGTTTATACCACGAACTGATCTTAGTTAGATAACCATAGAAAAATCAGGATACACTGGACAAATGTTTCATCCTAGTATGGGACTTCTCAGATGTATGCATAAGTGGTAGGACGACTAGAGTTTTAACACAATTGTTTTAAAATGTTGTTATAATTATCATAGAAAATCCTTAAAAAGCAGATAACGATAGAGTGATAGACCTAAACCCCCAAATGCCCTGGTACGGTCGAGAGTGGGGAGAGTCCGCTCTCCCTCTCCAAATGCTCTAACATGGCCACGCGTATATAGCCTCTGTTAGGGAAGTCCTACTCACTGCCTTCTCTCAGCGGGGGTGTTGTTTACGAAATTGAGAGGACGAAAAGCGAATGTCCGGAGCTCTAACCAGGTTGGTGGACACGGCGCGTCCACCTAGGGGAGTTGGAAATCCCTGATTCCAAACTAACAGTGAACATGAGCTCCAGTATACTGAAGGAACAAATGGCGTATGAATCAATCGTTGGTCACCGGATACCATGGGACTGCATCTCCTCACGATGCACCACTGCCTTGTGAGAATGTACAAACTTAAAAGCGGGTACGAAAAAACATTCAAAAAGACTAATGAAATCCATTTTTTAATCCGAGTGACAAATGAACAATTAGTTCAAAGGATAAAATCATTATAATTACAAAACCTAATTATTGAGACAATTACACATATAACTAAATATTAACAGTTCTATAGATAAGTGTTTATTAATTTGTAACTTATGATCTTTCAATAAAAAAACTAATGACTTATATCTTATTTCAAGTCCAGAGTCTTTGTTAAGTCTACTTTATGTGACAAACAATAAAATTATGATGATTACTAATTAATATGTACATGGTTACTACAATTCCATTTTTATATTATGACACGTTCGAAATGTTACTCTATCAACTTCTAGTGGGGAGAGTCCGCTCTCCCTCTCCAAATGCTCTCACATGGCCACGCGTATACAGCCTCTGTCAGGGAAGTCCTACTCACTGCCTTCTCGTCGCATTACTGTTGTTTACGAAATTGAGAGGACGAAAAACGAATGTCCGGTGCTTTAACCGGGTTGATGGATACGGAAAGTCCATCTAGGGGAGTTGGAAAACCCTGGTTCCAAACCAATGGTGCACATGGGCTGGCTCCAGTATCCTGGAGGAACAAGTGGCTTATGAATCAATCGTCGGTCACCGGCTACCATGGGACTGCATCTCCTCACAATGCTCCACTGTCTTGTGGATTAGACCTTCAGGTCGAAGGCTCCGGGTGTGGTCCCCTAAAAAAACCACCTGCTTCAGTTTGGGCACCTGAGCAGTATGTCAGCCCTCACACAAATCAAATTAGATTTGTGCAGCGCATATGTATCTGGTACCCCCTTGTACCAATATTTATGTGTATAAATAAATAAGTAACCAGATTGTCTTGACCTCATGCCTATTATTAATGATAGTTATCCATTGTTTTTACCAGTAACAGTGCATCCTATATGGTTAATGACTTGCCGGCTCACTGTTTCCCTTTTTTTTCTCTTCCAGATTCATTTACACAGGCTGTTTTTCAAATTTCACTCCTATTTAGCACAAAACGTACCTTCAGGTTAGATGAGAACCTGTTGAAGGTTGAATGCTACATTATTATCACAGTATTACTGAAACTCTGTTCCGATAACTGATCATTATAGCCATAATAAGCACCACTTATTATTAGTATTTGGACACAAATATTGGTACGTAGAGGCACCAAATACATATGCGTCACATAATAACAATGAGAGTATGAAGAGATAAAGAATTTAAATTGCGTATAAGAAAAGGGAGAACGAAAATGAACAGAAATTAGTGTATGAGAGTCAAATAATAATGATAATAATGGAAGAAGTAGCTCAGTTAGTGAAAGCATAACCAGAAAAAATTTCTTTCAGTTAAAGAAGTTACATCTAGTTCTATGGAGAAAGTTACAACAGGATCGCCACTGGTTTCTATTCTGAGCCATATGTGATAAAGCCTCAAACCGCTGTGCCTCATCATCTCTAGGACCCCAACCAGGGAGTCGTGAAGGACTAGCAGAAGCCAGCCCTGTATAGCTCTCTTTTATACTGCGACACCATGTCATACAATGACCACCTCTACGCGGGACGTTTCGCGAAGCCTCAAGTGATTTTACTCGCCATTTTCATGGCATCATGCATTTGCAATCAATGCTCACCAACATTTTTCAGTGGAATGGTAGCTAGTCTTGAACCTAGATCGGTTTGGCATTTAGTTGAAACAGAAGTTACAACCAATTTGCTGACATCGATCTTTTTAGGACGATGAATTTTTTGGCCACTGAAACGTAAGGTAAGATTAGTGCAAACAAGGGTATGATCAGAGTCCAGATAGGTACTTTAAAAGGAGCGGCAGTATAGTACACGACCACAACAGTAGTAGCTGATTGCGATGTGATTAATCTGAATCCAGGTTTGACATGCAGAGGGATTATGCCAGGTAGCATACAGGAAATGCCGGAAATGCGATCACTTCATTCTAACTTACAAAAATCGAAAGACTCAACAGCAAATAAAAACAAATACAATATTGTCTTCAAAATAAATTACATCAACTAAGAGAAACGTTACATCAAACCATGCGACATGATATGCTATCGTTCAAATCTATATACGTATACAACTACGACTGTAAAAGTGCCAAAATTTTAAGAACATCACATTTTTGAAAGCATGAAGTTTAGACTAATTAGCAACAGTTAAAGAACATTAATACAGGTCGAATCTATTAACTGGTGAGAAAAACGTTAGTCAATTATGTGATCAAAGGTAAACAGTGAAAAACAATCGACACGTATGAAAGCTAAGACGAAGACAATCAATTACAAACAAAGCTATAAGAATGGACTGACTTAACAGTTGTGGAATAATTGGGAAGCTCGATTTTACAGGAAGTACGGGCCGATATTGTCCAGAACAAAAATGAGAGCTTCGCAATTATATACTATAGTTTAAAGGACACAATATCACCAAGGGACCAGCTACACTCATTGAAAAGCAAATAGTAATTTTATCTGATTATGAGACCAAACAGTGGCGGACACTTACAACAGCATACAAGGGCCGAACCTAGGACCTTACAGTCTCGTTACGACTATCGATATACCAAGTCAGGTTGTGTTGGTATTTTCAATTACAATTGGTTAGAGAAAATGGAATGATTTTCATTCCAATGTCATCAGTGCGATAGTGGCTAGTAGTAAAACCCAAGATTTAAGCATTCATGCACATTCAAACAATGTTGATGTTCACGTATTGGGATGAAGATATATTCACCAACTGATGGGTCCTAAATATGACAAAACACGTCTTTCGTAATCTCACTCCTAGTCACTATTCAAAATATACCAAAAGTTTATCATCAAAGGAAATATCGTAAAATTCGTCTAAGGAACTCCTTTACCACTACAGATGGATCAAATCCAGCAACGATAAAAACACACAATTTATTGAATAGTAAGAGATAAAGGATAAACTTACCAAGAAGATATTCAAATGTATCATGACTAATAACATCAATGATTGGGCAAACTATACGTTTTTGATTTTCTGAAATATGTTTAAGTAGAGTTTCTAGCCAACCAATAGTCACTTCACAATGTGCATCTAAGAATGTAAGTGTTTTACCAGTGGAAATTTTTGCTCCATGTAATCGAGCACGTATTAAACCACTTCGACTTGACATTCGTTCAATTCGTACAGGTTTATTTAATGACTTTACATAATTTTTCAATTGATCACCTAAATGGGCTGTAGACAATAAAAATTATCATAGATACGTATGAACAAGCTGGGATAGTGTAGAACTACACCATAAGACAAAACCATACAAATAACCAAGAGTATGTACACCAGTATATATATAGGGAGAGAAAGAGAAAAAAAGAAACAGCACTTTTCAATAATATGCTCTTAATTCGAATGGATTTCACAAGGTTGTTAACATTTTCCAATAGTGTTCTAGTACTACTAACTGTTATACCTTGTGACCGAGTGGATGCCCCGTTAATGTATGACGTAATAAGACCGCCAATCAGAGGGAAGTGAATTATCGATTGGAAAAGTGACACACAAAAACCGTACGAGCAGTCTAGAGTGCTCAGTCAGTGACCAACTTGATCTCGTGTGCTGTTACGGGTATGAGGGCTAATATCACATCGACGCACCCAACGTTTTGATCAGGCAGACGCATTGTCACGACTCATCAGTGAACACCCTACGACCGATGAGAATGCGGTTATTGCTTCTCTTTCGACAGAAGACCACGCGCATTGCTACCTGACAACTGCTGTTCGTGCTTTGCCAGTCTCAGAATCTGAGATACAAACTGTTTCCAGAAACGACCCCATCATTGGGAAAACGATGAACTACGTCACCAATGGCTGGCCATCAACTGAACTTGAGGGTGACATGAAGCAGCTTTACCACCGTCGAGACTCATTGTGTCGTGAATGAATGCTTGATGTTTGGAGATAGAGTGGTGGTGCCAGAATCCCTACGATCGAGGGTGCTGAAGCGATTCCACATTGGTCATCCAGGTATAAAGCGTATGAAATCCATCGCCAGAAGCTATGCTTATTAGCCCCTCATGGATCTAGTAAGCAAATGCGTGCAGTGTTAGCAGGCAGCGAAGTGTAATGCGAGAATACCGCCGCTCCCATGGCCACAGCCTGAGTATCCCTGGTCCAGGATACATGTCGACTTTGCCGGTCCAATAAACGGAACCACCTATCTAGTCGTGGTCGACGCCTTTTCAAAATGGCTGGAAATTGTACCCATCACACCACCAACGACCAGCCAGACGCTGAAACACTTAACGGAGTTGTTCGCCTGCAACGGATTACCGGATGTAATTGTATCCGACAACGGCTCACAGTTCACTTCAACTCAGTTCCAAGAGTTTTGCAAACGCCTATCTATCAAGTATCTTCGCGCCCCTCCTTATCATCCACAATCAAACGGCAAGCAGAGAGATTTTTGAATACATTTAAGAGGGCTTTGGTCAAGTCAAAAGGGGAGGGGACGCCAGTGGAAAAACTGCAAAACTTCTTATTCGTCTACCGAACGACACCTAACGACATGCTACCTGAGCGGAAGTCCCCCGCAGAGATCCTCATGGGAAGAAGATTGAGGACCATCCATAATCTGATGCTTCCGAAAACCACACCACCGCCATCGCAAACCACGTCACAGAAGCTACCGACGTACAAGGTTGGATGCCCAGTGTTCGCTCGGGACTACAGACCAAATCATAGTCCCTGGATTGAAGCACGTGTGGTTAGGAAGGTAGGTAAAGTTATGTACGAGGTTGAGGTGGGAGCAGACAGGTGGACTAGGCACCGAAACCAACTACGTAAGTGGTCAGCTCCAGCGCGCCCATCGACTGAAGGAAAGCTACGGCTGGACATACTGTTGGATACGTTTAATCTGCCGGCAGCCCCAACACAAGAAGAAGCACAACAAGTCGATCTACGGTCCAGAAGGTGGTCACTGCGCCAACGGCGATAGACAGTCAAAATGCAAGTGGACCCCAAGAATGTCCGTTATTAAAAAGGGGAGGCGTTGGGGATGTTAAATCCCCAGAACGTACTTGGTAAATGGCTTAATTTTGTAATTTTATTTTGAAAATTTGAATTTCTTCGTTTTCGCGCCAAAAGTGCTCTTTTCACCTTCGAGTCGAGTTTCCCACTTGTAAAATATCTTAAACGCTATTAGTCCGTTATATCTTTGAGTGTGCTATTTTGTAATACTGCCCAAGAACAATTTATTGTTGTATATATACGTTTGATTTTTCCCCTTACGATTGCTGTGCTTCTGGCTGCTACGGAATATATTTTCCCCGCTTCCAACTTACTCTAGTTAGCTGGGTCTGGGACGCGCCAGAATAGCTAGCTTATAGGTTTATGGTCACAAGTCTTTGTTCCGTTCACTAACTAGTGAATTCGAAACGCTTCAGATATAACAATTGGCGACGGGGTTAAAAAAAAGTCAACTTGCAATTGGTCGAAAATCAGGCAATTACTTTGTGCAATCAGCATCCAGCATTGTCTTGGTGTCCTTGAATGCCATTGGTCCTTAGTCATACTGTGAAAAATGACGCTCCCTTCCGACCGGTTACAGTTGCTGTTTGAGCGACACTTGGAGTTCATGGTCAAATTACGCACACAGTTTCTGAATCGCCAGTGTTTTGCATATGCGTCGGAAGTAGATGGATTAATCGCTGAATTGCACACAGAACTGGGAAATGATCGCAGCCTCCATGAATCCTCGACAAGCCGTAACTTAAACGAAACAGCAGTCTCTCAAGACACGCCCAGTTGTTCATTACTGTCCATTTCCGAAACATGCCCGGTAGTGGATTCAAGCCCCACTATCCCTGAAACACCATGTCCGAACAGTGACGTTTCCAGCTCTTATGAAGACGATGCCATGCTGAATGCCCATGAAATTGTCGCAGCAACCGCCCACAAAGAAACAGAGATCAAATCGAGCAGTACACCGAATGCAGTTCCACCGAGCAAAGCTCAACATTCTGCAATAGAAATTTCTGCCAAATCTAATGATCAAGATTCTCAAGCTTTTCCAGAAAATGTGTCACATGCATCAAATGATAATCTAGAACCTAGTGCAGTTTTGATGGACGCTGTTTGTCATAGTGATCCAAAACCTACCAGCGATATTCACAATAAGTTTGATGACTACATTTCAGCAGAACCAGATCCTGACCTCACATCAAATGTCGATCCTCACCATCTAGTCAATCTTAGCGGGTTCCCTATTGAATGCGAGTAACATGTTATAAATAGAATCGGATTAAAAGAAACTTGGGTATATGAGGATCCAACATTATTTCGTGGGGAAGGACAGGCTCAGAAAATTTAAAATCCGGATATCAGCTCCGGATTTTTCAAAAAAAAAGGGAGGTGTTGTGTCCTGATAACAATAGTGAATGGTAACTTTGGTATCCATTTATGGACCAGTATTATGCATATATTTATTATCGTATAATTGCTAAATAACTAGACTATTCATACTTGTGTTCTCCTTATTATAAACTTTATTTTGACCTATGGACTATTATTGTACGATTGACCATGCTTGAGTTATCTCTAGTTTATTAATTGCTGCCTCACACATTCACAGCCAGTGGTCAGAACTATTAAGAATACATCGAAAGGAGTTGTAGGTGATAACAAAACTAATCTTCAATAATCAATTTTTCAAGATTTGATGATATAGAGCTTCAGTGGCTATTAAGTTTGCATTAAAATTCATATTAAAAGAACTGTCTTTATAAAGGTTACTAAGATGTACTTCTCAATAAATCATAAAACGTTTCTAAGTTCACCGGTTTAGTGGAAAACAGATACGTGTAAAAACATACTTGAATCAACAATATAGAATCTTGTAATGATCTATTTTAGATATGACTCAGTGAAATAAGATGTATATGTCTACCATTACGACTACATCACAGATATGATGTGTTACAATTTTGAAATGGAGAGGTGGTCGTTGATTAGACGAGATGACAATTTAAAAATCAGCGGCAAATATGTCAAACTTAGCGCTCTATTATGATTAGACAGGTACAATGAGAATGGTATGAAAAAACTCACCTATTGCCTTTCATCTTCCGTAGATATATATTACTCGACTGTTGCTGCTACCTTGACGTGGTGGTTGGGATTGCCTATCGTGATGAGTCAATCGAACTATATTGGCTGGAAAAATCGTTCCTCAAGGTCCTACCATGTCTGACAGGCAAGTCGGTGAAAGAGCGGTAAGACTAAAAGCAGCAATCCCAAGGTCCGAAGGTGAAGTCGTACTGCTGACTGTGCACAGGCGTGACGGCAGTAAAATGTTTCCTTCAGACAACTAGCATAACAGCGATGCTGTCTTCCCTTAGAAAGGGTCGACCCTAAAAATGCAAACCTTGCTTCATCCCACAGATTTCCGTCTCCAGTGGTACGGTCCCAACAAGGACAGAGAGAAAACGAAAATTACTCACAAAAAGGTCGTGAGTGACCGACCTCAAGCAGTTGTCCCTTGGGCACTGCGGTCACGCTCTCAGGTCACTAAGACCAACTCTAACCCGATTTCCTTTTCAGGTACCTCCAGAAGAACCCTTCCACGGTGTGGGCAACCGGGAAGTGATAACTGCCCTCATACCTCTAACAGCACTCAAGACCACTGTATTGATAATCAATCTCCATCTTCTGAGATATATATTCACACTAAGTCCTTCAGTCTTAATCAACATAGAGGGTAGAATAAATGTATATTATCCCAAATTGTCTGATTATTTTAGCACAAAGAGATGGAATTAACAAGACTAGTACTGAAAGAGTCAAAATAATGGTAGCTGTAATTTCAATAGGAAAAACTAAATTTCGATAATCCGTACGATTGTGACTGATTACGAACTATCTCACTTGACAACTCCGTCCACCACTGATTGCTATTATCGAGTGGACAACAAACAGAGCATATGCTCAAAATAGTAAGGAATAACAAAATACGTCATGGATACTTTTGTGATCTTACAGAAGTGGAATATAAAACTCGCATCAACTATGGAATACACCATCAAGAATTGAATTCAATTATGATTATTTCACGCAATCCAAAACTTTTGGTAGGAAATTAGAAGTTTAGTCAAAATCACAATTGATTGATCACTGGGTGGTGATAAATGTCATGCGTGTCAAGTCCTTCTTAGTGCTGATCGAATGCTATCGATCAAGTTGCAATGTGGTCACCAGTCTAGGTGGCTCGTCAAAATAAAAATGAAATAGCATTATTACTTACATTGAGTACTAGCATCATCTACAAGAATAATTTCATGAAGCAATTGTACTGGTGTACGATCAAGAACAGAATGAACAGTACGTAATAAAGCTGACCAGGCTTCATTATGGAATACAATTATAACACTTGTTTTGAATGGAAGCAATTTATCCAATGGTATTTGATGCCTACAACTAGAAGTATAAAAGATAAATAAATGGTTTGAAAATGGAATTGTTATAAATTGATTTTCAATCAAATTACAGTATATACATCGGTTAAGAAAACATTGGAAAGAATCATTAAAAAGAAATAAAAAAAGAATGGATTATCCATCCAATGTACTAATATTATGGGACTCCTCAGCAGTGCGCATCCACGATCCCGCACTCGTGTGATTCGAACCCAGGACCTACCAGTCTCGAGCCAGAGCCCTTAACCGATAGACCACTGAGCCGGTCAGAAATACTGAGTTACAAAGAAGTTTAAAGATAAGGTAGGTCCTGGGTTCGAATCTCGCGGGTGCGGGATCGTGGATGCGCACTGCTGAGGAGTCCCATTAAATGGGGAAACGGCCGTCCAGTGCTTCCAGGTTTTCCATGGTGGTCTAGCTTCAATTGACTCACGCTTTCAACTATGAAAATACTAAATCTCCACAAAACCCCTTCTGATAATTACTAATATTACTCTATCACACTCTTAGCACTGTTGCCAATATTACAAAACGTTAAACTTAACAACTGGAAGTTAAGCCCACTGATCTCAGCATTTGCGGATCGGTGAATTAGTGATTAAAACACATTTACCTTTTAATGAAATAGTTACAGTTTCAGTTTAGGTAGTCAGGAGATATCACCATTTCTGATACAAATAGCTCAAAATAGAATACTTGGTAACTGAGTTACAATTCAGTGGTTCGCTAGTGAATAAGCTCCAGAAATTCACATGGATGACTACGATTTTACATTCAATGGATATTAGACAACGGATTATTATGGAATAAGAAACAATTTTTTAACAAAAAAAAGGATTACATTCATAAATGAAATGTCAAGAACTAATGTACAGCACAAGTGTTTATTAACAGTTGTCTACACAAGATACTTCGGATCCGTTGGCCAGACACTATCAGCAACAAGTTACTGAGGGAGAGAACAAACCAGATTCCATCCAGAGGAGGAAGAAATCAGAAAGAAGTGCTGGAAGTGGATTGGGCACACTTTGAGGAAATCACCCAATTGCGTCACAAGACAAGCCCTCACATGGAATCCTGAAGGCCAAAGGAGAAGAGGAAGACCAAAGAACACATTACGCCGAGAAATGGAGACAGAAATGAGAAGAATGAACAAGAACTGGACAGAACTAGAAAGGAAGGCCCAGAACAAGGTGGGTTAGAGAAAGCTGGTCGGCGGCCTATGCTCCATTGGGAGTAACAGGCGTAAGTAAGTAAGTAATGTACAGAAGTTGGATATTTTCAGTCACGGAGGTATAAGTTCTAAATCTTTCTTATTTTCTGCAATACAACAAACCAACTAAATAAATAAATATGCAAACCATTTCAATTTTTTAGACTTTTAGTCAATTAAAACAGAGGACAAGACTGTTTTCTGACACCAGAAGTAGAATACGATATCTCTCTACATTTAGTCATAGTCGAAAAATGCATCCGATTTCCGGATTCGTTGTAGAAGCCAGATTAAACTTAACAAACAATGTTACTATCAGAAGGAGTTTTTGTGGATATTTCAGTATTTTCATAGTTGAAATCATGAGTCAATTGAAGCTAGACTATCATGGAAAACATGGATGCACTGGACGGCTGTTTCGTCCTATTATGTTACTGTTATGTTTTTACACCTGGTTTTCTTCAAAATAAAAATAGAAATCATCATCAAGCTGATCATATTCTGAAACAGCAACAATCCCCTCCCCCCCTATGAAATGATACAATTGAACGAGCATAATGTATTAGATAGAAGTATGGTAAAAAGAAGAAAATCTCGTAGCATAAATTGGTAAACACTACGAATATTCATTTTTTGTAAAGAAAAACTGGTCTTTGCCACACCTCATATACACTTACACTACTGCACAGGTTCTACTACTAATTCATGAACAACTTCAGTGTTACGCCTTAAAAGTTAGTAAACGAAAATGACATAAACAAAGCATGAATAGCTTAATGCGTCCAAGATAAGCCGAAATATGAATCAATTCTGTTTCTCGTCTACAAACCAATTTTTACTTAAAAACATTGAAACGCAATTACAGAAAGTAAAAATAAAGAAAAAGACAGAGGAAAAGTTATGCTAGAAGACAATAAAAGTTACTGTGTTTTACTCATTGAACTCAAGCTGAACAGAAAAGATTAGATTCGGGAGAGAAGGACATATGGGATAAACCTTCCCACACACAAGGAGTGTGTGTGAAATGTCCAGTGAAATGCGATCACCAGCGACTTCAACGAATACAACAAGGATGAATTTCATGAGAAACTGCAGTCGATCGCAGAGAAGTGTTCTAAAAAGAACTTAACAATCCTGGCGAGAAAACTAAACACCAAGGTCGGAATGGACAACACCAGGTATGGAGATAACATGAGACAATATGGGTTGACTGGAGAAAACGAACGAAAGTGATGAGAATGGTCAGAAGAAGCACGAAATACAATGAACAGCTTGAACGCGGTCAGACAATTTGGACTTCACAGATGACCTAACCCTTCTGTCTCATAAATAGCAACGAATGCAGTTGAAGACATCCGGTGTAGCAGCCGCCTCCTCAGAAGTAAGTCGCAACCTATTCAGAGGAAAGTAATTTCTTGAAATACAACACAGAGAGCACCAACCCAATCGCATTTGATGGAGAAGCTCTGGACAAGCTGGAAACCTTTGAGCACCTGGTCAGCATCATGGACAAATAAGGAGGATCTGATGTAAATGTGAAGGCAGTTTGATAGAGAAAGGGCAGTACTACGATAACTTGAGAATACCTGGAACTCTAAGTAACTGTCACACAATAGGAAAGTTAGAATCTTCGACACTAACGTTAACACAATTCTCTTTCACAGAGCAGAAATTTCAAGAACTACTACAACCATCATCAACAATGTACGGGTGTCTACAGACATTTGTCTACGCAAGATACTCAATATCCTGATTACGTGAGTGTGATCGATCCGTGGAAGTATTGAAGTGATTCATGATGAAATTACAATGATGTGGTTCTTACACTGACAGCTTAATAAAATAATATACACGTGATCTAACAATTGACTTAGTTAATTTAAGGAAAAGAAGGCTAATGTTATTTCTTTAAACAGCTTCATTTGGAGCCTTTCTAGGGTTACTACTGGTTTAAGCCCAGGTGAAGGGAGAGGGTTGAGTATGAAATCAACGACTCATACCGTGAAAAAGAACTTTGATAAATAAAACGCCTACTAGAAAAGGTCATTTAGGCCACTTCTATGAAGGTTAAAGCTGGATCTCAATAACTGGACCACATATTTAAATCCGGAGTATACCTCCTTTGGGTTACCAGATTCTATCACCAGTCAGAATACCAAATTAGTACAGCCGATACACGAGTAGATAAACTTGTATTTGCTAAATGAGTTTTTAACCAATAATTCCTATTTCCTTCCAGATATTGAACACAGTGAAGAAATCTATACAATAGTAAATATTTTGTTTCTTTTTTCAAACTTTACTAATGTGAACCGGTTTGTGCCGAAAAGTGAATGTCCGGTGCTTTAACCGGGTTGATGGACACGGAAAGTTCACCTAGGGGAGTTGGAAAACCCTGATTCCAAACCAATGGTGCACATGGGCTCCAGTATCCTGAGAGAACAAATGGCGTATGAATCAATCGTTGGCCACCAGGTACCATGGGACTGCATCTCCTCACAATGCTCCACTGCCTTGTGGATCAGACCTTTAGGTCGAAGGCTCCGGGTGTGGGCCCCTAAGAAAACCACTTGCTTCAGTCTGGGCACCTGGGCAGTATCACAGCCCTCACACAAATCAAATGAGATTTGTGGGGCGCATATGTATCTGGTACCCGTTTGTACCAATATTTATGTGTTTAAATAAATAAATAAAAATACACATATTTCACAGGAAAAGTGGTACATCAACTTGTATTTAGCAAATGAGAAGAGTTTTAAGAGGTATTTAGAACACTTTGACGAATGAAGAGCTACCTTTAATATCGTTTTGCATTATCTCACTTCAATATAATAATCATTAAAATGCACCCTTTAGTGTAGAAATGATAAGTGGTCACTCAGTATTGCAACGATTTTGGTTAATACTAGGAATAACCTGAAAATTATTATTTGGCAATATTATCCAAAGAATAAACGGTGTGTGAAAATCAGGAATTTATCGATACACAAGCAATGAAAGTGAATGCTATCTCCATCAATGAGAACTATCATATGATACCATTAAAAATAGTCAAGCCTATCCCGGAGCAGATAAACAAAGACACCACATCCTTATTGTGAAGAACGTGGACAGATTGGAAGAGTCAACCAGTTCATTTTGATTAAATTGGATCTTGACAATAGTTTATATAAATTTAATCAAAGAGGGGAATTAGGAGGATAGAACCTTAGCTGTTACATACTTATATCAATATCAACTCAGAGAGATAACTGTTCATTCTCTCAGGCCCCCAAATGCCCTGGTACGGCCGAGAGTGGGGAGAGTCCGCTCTCCTTCTCCAAATGCTCTCACATGGCCAGCGAATATATAGCCTCTGTCAGGGAAGTCCTACTCACTGCCTTCTCTCAGCGGGGGTGTTGTTTACGAAATTGAGAGGACGAAAAGCGAATGTCCGGTGCTTTAACCGGGTTGGTGGATACGGCGAGTCCACCTAGGGGAGTTGGAAAACCCTGATTCCAAACCAATGGTGCACATGGGCTCCAGTATCCTGAGAGAACAAATGGCGTATGAATCAATCATTGATCACCGGCTACCATGGGACTGCATCTCCTCACGATGCTCCACTGCCTTGTGGACTAGACCCTCAGGTCAAAGGCTCCGGGTGTGGCCCCCTAAGAAAACCACCTGCTTCAGTCTGGGCACCTGGGCAGTATCACAGCCCTCACACAAATCGAATGAGATTCGTGAGGCGCATATGTATCTGGTGCTTCCTTGTACCAATATTTATGTGTTTAAATAAAAATAAAAATAAAAATCATTCTCTCAGCAGTGGTATGATTTAGCTGACAATATAACCTGAACATAAGAAAAAGAAACCAGTTCCTGTTAAATTATAGTTCGGGTACTTTATTATATTAGGCAAACTAGGCTTTCTGTATGAATATCATGTCGTTTTCATAAAAAACCTATTTAACACCCCCTAAACAACTTAGGAACCCACAAAACTCTTCTTCATGATTGAAAGCGTGAGCCAATTGAAGCTAGACCACCAGGGAAAAGCTGGAAGCACTGGATGGCCGTTCCATCCCATTATGGGACTCCTCTTATATCTTATAGACGTTTAGATAACAGCGACTCATCGGTTAAAGTAATCGACTTCAAACAACTAAGTCACAGGTTTGAATTCTGCTCCACCACCTTTCATAGGTTTGGACAACTGAGTAGTACTATTAGTCTTCACACTAGAGCGTAGCTGAAGGCGAATTACACAAAATTAGACCTGATAAATAAGTTCAAAAAACTTTTTTGATGGAATTTCTCTAGCTCAGAGAAAGAAACTCCACCGAAATCATCCACTTGAGCTACAAATCTCTATCATCTCACAGTCTATAAAACATTTACAACTTAAAGGAAAATAGATAGACACAGATGCACTGGTCATTAATAAAAGCTACACGTCGAAACCATGAAACGAAGGGCTAAAACATTAAATTTACTGATCAGAGTACCTAATAATAATAATAATAACAATAATAATGATAATAATAATAATAATAGTTAGGTGCCTCGCCTTGTTATGTCTTTAACTTCGCTACATTTTATTCTTATGCTTACGAAAATGTTTCTCTTTGTTGTTTTATTGTCATAAAAGGTATATCTACATAAAATCCCTGGTTATTATTCCTGGATCAAATGTTTTTCATTTTAACTTTCGGGAAAATTACAAAAATATTCACTTTGCTACCCTGACGTAGTGGCCGGGATCGTCTATTGTGATGAATCAACAGAACTATACTGGCTGGAACAATCGTTCCTCAAGGTCCTACCATGCCAGACAGGTAGGTCGGTTGAAGAGCGGTAAGACTAAAAGTAGCAAACTCAAGGTCCGATGGCGAAGTCTTACTGCCGACTGTACACAAGCGTAACGGTAGTAAAATGTTTCCTTCATACAATTAGCAGAACAGCGATGCTGTCTTCCCTTAGAAAGAGTCGACCCTAAAAATGCACACCTTGCTTCATCCCACAGATTTCCGTCTCCGGTGGTACGGTCCCAACAAGAGCAGAGCTAAAACGAAAATTACGCACAAAAAAATCGTGCGTGACCGACTTTCACTTCGCTTACGTTGACGATGAATTGGTTTTCTACTTTCCGACTACTTGTTGAAAATTATTTATTCAATTTTATGATTAAAACTTATGGTCTGCTTTACAGTGGGGGGAATCTTCATTGAAAATGTAAGTATCAGAAGGGGTTTTTGTGCAGATTTCAGTATTTTCATTGTTGAGAGCATGAGTCAATTAAAGCTAGACCACCGAAGAAAACCTGGAAACACTGTACGGCGCGAGACTGGTAGGTCCTGGGTTCGAATCTCGCGAGGCGAGGTCGTAGATGCGCACTGCTGAGGAGTTCCACAATAAAACGAAACAGCCGTCCAGTGCTTCCAGGTTTTCCTTGGTGGTTTAGTTTCAATTGACTCATGCTTTCAACAATGAAAATATAAGTGTTATAACTTAAAGGATATTTTTAAAATAAATAAGAATTTATCCAGTTGCAACATACTGTTTTAATTTGTAGTTGCATAAAAGCAATAGAATGTGTGAACTCTTTATGCAGTAATTTAGGAGAGTTCTATTTTACCGTCACAGAGCTGAAATTAAAACAAATGGTTGTTTTTAATGATCGAATCAGACAAATCTTTTGACTCACATTGACAATACATGAGGTAATTTGGATAAGAACATCCGTAGTTGAACTTCTATTGTAAACAAAAACCATTACTTATTCACAGACCAGTCGTTTTGGTCTATGTTCATCATTACATCTTCACTAATTTTTCTAACGGTCCTAGAAGAATCCTGTGTATTTCAGTGCTGAACACCGAAAAGATCAAACGTAGGTAAGTCACCACGTCTTAATCATTACTAATTACATATTACTAACTGGTTGTGAAACAGCTGGAACCATTAGAGTTAAATATTGCTCTGTCCAAAAACTAATAAGAAAGACTTATCACTCTAGGGAAAATTATGCTTACAGTGCAACGCGAATACCTACCATCGAGTGGCTTAACTACAGTTACAGGAAGTAACACTCAGACTCTCCTAATATATCAGTGGTCTTGAGTGCTGTTAGAGGTATGAGGGCAGTTATCACTTCCCGGTTGCCCACACCGTGGAAGGGTTCTTCTAGAGGTACCTGAAAAAGAAATTGGGTTAGAAGTGGTCTTAATGACCTGAGAGTGTAACCGCAGTGCCCAAGGGACAACTGCTTGAGGTCGGTCACTCACGACCTTTTTGTGGGTAATTTTTGTGTTAGCTCCGTTCTTCAAAGGACCTTACCGTCGGAGACGGAAATCCGTGGGATAGGGCGAGGTGTGCATTTCTAGGGTCGACCTTTACTAACCCCACCCCTCCTTGTGGGAAGGCAGCATCGCTGTCATGCTGGTTGTCTGAAGGAAACACCTTACTGCCGTCACACATCTGTACAGTCGGCAGTACGACTTCGCTTTCGGACCTTGGGATTGCTGCTTTTAGTCTTAACGCTCTTCAACCGACTTACCTGTCAGGCATAGTAGGACGTTGAGGAACGATTTTTCCAGCCAATATAGTTCGATTGACTCACCACGATAGGCAATCCCAACCACCACGTCAAGGTAGCAGCAACGGTCGGGATCCTAATATATACAGAAACTAAATTTCGAGCTTTCTGTATATATATATATATATATATATATATATAATAGACGCATACACATAAATACGTATCAAACATTACCTGGGATGACGAAAATCGTCTAAATTACGACGTGTACCAATCAAATTACTAACAACAAGATTGAATTCATTCAGATGAAATGTGAGCTTAGATTCAGCTTTTAGAAACTCAGACAAGACGACTGGACGACCCATATCACCAAATTTTTCCGATTGATCATGTAGGCCAAATTTACCGCTACTATCCGCTATTCCTGAATTACCTAGATGGCCAGATATATTGACAACTAAGAATTAAAAAAAAACACGAAATGTACAAGAACCCCAATGTTGTAAATTGAAAACTTCCCGAAAATTTAGAGATAGATAACTAGCAAAAACACCGCCACATTGATTTTTTATTGTGTAACTATATAATTAAATATATCTAGTTCGATATGAATAATTTACTATAAACTGTGACTTTATTTTAGTGGAATGTCGAGTAATTGGTTATAATTATTTTTCATCAACTATGTTAGGGATATAAGGTCGTTACTCATTATCACGAAGTATGATAGTGATTGGAGGAGTTTGCTAACGGATTAGTCAAGAAAATTACCAACTGTCGGGTTAAAACGTTCTAGGTGTAATCCCCAGGTAATGATAGAAATAAGTAGTCTAGGTATTGAGAAAACGGTTAAAAGCCTATCATAATAGTATATATCCACTTGCTATTTGTCTTTTCTCAAATTTTGAACGTCTTTTAACTTCATTACTAGTTTTATCTCACATGTCCTCTTATTTATCTTATCATTTCTATGTCTTTTATTCTCCTCTACTGTTTGTATGTATCGGATAGATCCTATAAACCTTTTTTAACATATTGAAAAAGATCCAACTAATAATTTGATTAGAGAAATACTAACCAACGAAAAAGGTCACATACTAGATCACAGGAAGCAACATTAAAATCATATCGTGTTATTTAGAAAAACGATGAAGCTCTATAAATAAATTATCCAATTTCTGGAAAACATAACCACTGAAGTACTCATTTGATGCTTATTATCTTTCCTCTCAAAATGCATGTGTGCTGATAGAACCATCACAATTCCCTTCGGACATGGTATCGCATGTGCCTGCAGATTGTATCCAGAAGACAAAAGCCATTACTAGTGGTGGTGTTATACATACCTCCAGATATCACACGACAAACTATGTTTGCAGATCTAGACTACCGTGTTGAGGTCCTCGTGATTATCAAGACCGACAGTTAGAGACATTTGACGATACAACTCAGAATTGATAGAGATGGTTTAGAAGCATCCACTCTTTGTCTTTCTTAGACTTGTGGCTTTAGAATTATGTTGTATATTTTGTTTCTCGATTCATTTCCTGTTTTCAAATAATATTTTTTACTATCACTGATACTACCAATTCTATTATTTGCTATTTGTTTTGATAATTGCACCTCGTTGTGCTAATGTGATGTAGCAATTTAGGTTGATGCATATTTATGTTATGTTGAATATGACCGACCGACTGATACAATACATAAAACAACTTAGTGACAAAATAAGTTCAAAGTCATTATATAATTTAGTGTGACCGATAATGTTGATAGCCTTTATTGACTTGGAAGTGATTAGAGTCACAGGAACAGGTGCTTGAAATTGATTTTTAAATGAATAACTGGTCTTGTAAAACTGACTACATACTTTTAAGATCTTACTGTACGGAAAATTCGTTAAGGTGGTATTCTGTCTTGAAGACTATCTCATCAAAATTTAGTCAATGTGAATATAACATCTGCTCTTGTACAACACGTAAAAAAAAACAAAATATGAATCACAGGGAGCTCTACTGTACAAATAAAAAACAGCATTATTGTTGATTGAATACAAGTACTTGGTAATAGTGACCAAGAAGTGTTGTTTTTCACTTCTCAGATTTGTTATCAACAATGGCGTCCAATTCAGCCAAAGTACCTAAAAAGTAGATATTCAAGTGATCGTACGTGTAGTGCACTGAATAAATGTTTAATCATGTAGAAAACCCAGTAGATACCATATTGTGGGAATTCAAAGAAATATACATATAAGTGGTACAAACATCAGTGGATTAAAGAAACCATCTAACATAGTTCATCAACGAAGCTGAAACCTCCTTTAAAGATAAATAATAGTACAGGAGCTACTAAAATCACTGTATGCTGACGAAGTTTGCTTTAAATGCTAACAAATCAGAAATATTTGCATCTTAACCTTACGAAGTTTAGAAGGGAGCATGATACAAGACTATTTAGTTGTTCCCTAGTGCCTACAACGCCTCTTTTCACACAAGATGAGAGTTAAAATAGTGTGGTACTTATATACAGACTATGTGGACACAGTCACACACCATTATTGATAGAAAACAAATTCAAAAAAGCGAAGAATTCAAAGACTTTTCTAGCTAGATATATATACAAGAGAGAACATTTCCCCTGATAAGCGTGATGATCATTAAAAACCCAGTCTATGAACTCCTTAATAATCTTGACATAAAATTACCGTGGTCAAACTAAGTACATTTTAGGTTACTGAAGAAACTCTAATTTGTCGTGACCTTACGGTCTGAATTGCTGTGAAATGTTCTGGATTAATGAACTTGAACTTCACATTACAAAAAACTTCTAAACAATTAATAAGCAGATGGTTCTTGAATTACTGTGTTTTGTCAAAATTACTGCTATTAAAAAGGTAATATTAGATCGATCAGTCAGTCAGTCAGTTACAACGTAGGACCAGGCACATAAATGAGACGGTTCAAGTTGCCGAACTGTTGTGTTCGTATGAACTAATGATTCCTTTGTGCTTGACGACTGCCTGGTTTCGAATTCCAAATACAATACGTTCGTTTGTGTTTATCGAATACTTCTTGGTTAAATTACGTTATTTCTGGAATTCCTAGTTTGTATAATAATTCAAATACTTTAAACTACTACACATACTTCATTAGCGCAACAAAATGAACACCAAATTCATAAAGTAGTTACATCAATAGTAGCAATATATAAAAGAAGGATTGTGTACCGGAATATACAGGAAGAAAGAATTATTTCGTAGAAAGAAAGGTATAAAGCAAGTTTAATCTCACGGTTTAAGGGAAGGCAAAGAGTGTATACACCTGAACCATTGTGATCGATTCTGAGCCATGTCACAGAGTCTCCAACCATTGATTACGATAACCACTATTACTTATCCGGTGATCCCAGCAGATGCGGGCATTATTTCTAAGACATCTGTGATCAAATACCAATAACTTGCGAGTATTTTCTACCCTTAATGGCCATGTTTCGCAGCCGAAAGGTAGAATAGAACGATGCATTTCAACAGTTAAGATGATCAGTCTTACACTCCCCTGGTGACTTCAATATCCATATTTATAAGTATAGCATCTTATTCCGTGAGTTTTACTATGTTTCTCTCCTTAGTTCTTGGGTACTACCTGAGCTTTACTTATTTTCCCACTTAAATTCATTTCGGTGGTGGTTGTTACATAACTCGTTTCCTTGCGTTGTAGAGAGCCGATTTTTGATATGAAGCGTTGCAATAAAAATATTTCGACTACGAAAAGTAGTAATTTGAATCTTAGGTGAACGAAGAATATTTTTACCTATAGGTCAAATGAATGCACCGGCGCTCTTTCAAACTTTATTTGACTCAAAAAGTGAGTAAACTTCTCCCTGGAGTCTATTCGGGCCTTAAGTGGTACTTGGAGTCACACGCCCCCAAACTTATGCTGAGAACGGCATAAAATAGTTAAAGACTAGTATATCGTACAGTATTATTTGTTCGTCTAAGTAAAATTGTATTTTACTGAAGGTAAACTTAATTACAACAGAAAAAATTCGATCTGTTACTATTTCTCAGGAATAAATGAGTTAATTGTCCCAAAAACCTGTTTTTAAAGTGAACTTTCAAGTTCATGTGCTTACAAGCACATTATACTCAGGATCTAATGTACATGTAAATGGATATCCAACTACCGTTGTCAACTAGAATAATAAGAATGGGATAAATGGCCTAGACTAACCATCAATTTCAGCTGAAGTGGATAGTTGAATAATTGACCAAAAATTGTTGAAACTATGTGCCCTTGTAGAGGATTGCAGTAATACACGTTTATACGTAGACTTTTCGATAAAAAATTTCAGAATTACAAAGAAAAACCCGTTAGATGGTCAGTCCCGGTAACCCAATTTCTATGCGCAAAAGCAACCCTCAGGGCCGTTTTCCATCAACATGAGATTAACTGGAAAACCATGGAAACACTTGTACACTTTGTCTTTGCTATATTCGAACCAATAAATATCAGGAAAAATTCAAAGTACTGTAGTATTTAGTTAGTAGGAATAATTTCTTCATTACGCAAATTTAGGATACTATTCAAATATGACGACTACAAGCATTATTTGAAGGTACTTGAAAAAAGTTACACAAAAATAGTATAATGAATATAGTGGAATTGTGAGGAAAGCCTGTAAGGTATAAATAACACTACATGCAACTTACCATCTATAGTTGAGGTGTAGAAAAATATGAGTTGAAATACTAGTAAGAGAAGGATAACGAGGATAAATAGTTTGATGGTAAAGGACTTCATTGGGAAAGCTAAATCCTTTACCATCTCCTAGTAGTCACACACTCTGAACAGGGCGACCACTCGACCCTGACCTACAAATTGTATGTGAAGGTTTGAAACAAATCAAGGCTTCTCTGGTTATCGGCCTACTTAATTAAGCCTGCCATTATTCATGGTCTGTAGGGAGCTGACCAAAGGTCTCCACTATGGTTAACGCCATGTAATATTCGTTCTTCTGATGTTTTACTCACCTTTCCGACACCGTGTGTTCATTGGTCTATCTCTTTCCAATTTCCATTAGAAAAGTCCAAATTAAATCTTAATTTGTGACACATTGTTATGAGATTCAAAAAGCGTGACCCACCCACATTCGGAGTCTTACTCTTACTCTTTCTTGAAGTTCTTGACCTGGAAAATAAGAAATGTAAACCATCGGATGCTCACTTAAGATTAAGTGTCCATTCCAATGCCCGAAAGTTTCAGGTCCGATCCTCGGTAGGGTAGTAGATTTGCTCTGCTGAATCCTGCATTAAGACAGAACAGCTATTCAGTCCCATCTCGCTTTCAATAGTTGTTTAGACTATAAAAACACATATATGTCTACTTAAGTGGATTGGTGGAGTTGCTGAATGCTTTGAAGAGAAATTTTTTTATCACGGACTGAAATTCACCAAAAAGTATTGAATACCAGAAAACTATGAATTACAATCTAATACTGGTTCAGAAATTCTAACTAGTGTAAACTAACTGTCTCCCACAATATTAAATTCAATATCAACAGTTTTCTATAACTGATCGATCAATGATTAGTGACCGATGTCATAGTTGCCCAATCCTTTAGTGCTGATTGGACTCTGTTGACCAGATTGTAATGAAGCTACTATTCTAAGTGATCCGAATTAGTATGCACTGTGTTGAGAATTTCAGTGTTTAAAACTCAGAGGCAGCCCGAATGGCTAGGTGTTAACGTCTTAGACTGTGAAGCTGGTTAATACACTCTAGAATACATAGGAGGTACAAAATTTCTTACGGATGAAGTAGCTCTCTGATGATAAGTGCTCACCAGTAGGAAACCTAGTTACACGGCTTTCAACCAAATAACATTCATAGACTTCGTGTTCCATACCATATCACTACTCTTTATCAAATGTTATGTGAGTTTCGAAAAAGAGTTGATCAGTGTGATTTGTGGCCCCCAAATGCCATGGTGCGGCCGAGAGTGGGGAGAGTCAGATCTCTTTCTCGAAATGCTCTCACATGGCCTGGTGTATACAACCACTACCAGGAAAGTCCTGCTCACTGCGGCTCCTTTTTTAGGCTGGAAGCGTATCGTGCTTCAGTCACGAAATCTCATCAAATGAGTTTAGTTTCGCAATTAATTCACAGACCTTAGAGGGTCAGTTCACAACAAAAATAGTTAGAGAGATCACAGGTGAGCACAAGTCACATGGAACATAAATGCTGAGAATTTGTTGAGCATTATCATCATTCTCCTGATAGATCTGTGAAAAAATTTTCTGTAACCCTGAAAAAATGGAGGTCCTGAAATAAATAAACAAACAAAATGTTGAGTGAAGTAAAGTGTACGGTATTTGATAACATTTGCGTTGATGCAACAACCACCAACACCAGTGAACATATGCTGAAGCAGCACCGTCACAACATCGACGGCGTTAGGTTTTATTAACAAACCCGTGTCCTCCAGCATAGACTTTCCAATCTTAACTGCAGTCCCAGAAACTTCTATCGTAGACAGCTGAAGTTCCATCAATAGGGTTAGGAGGGATTGATCGTCACCTTTAAAATCGCCTAACAGTCCAGGTTTATTAGGAAGACCCCCCAAGCATAGGAGCACAGACCACAATCCAACTGACAAACAAAAAGAACGCACCTAAAAACTTGGGAGACTGATCAAGGTTCGCGATGATTCTTTGATAAGAATTAAGCACCAAATTAAAGTGAAACTGACCATTTCACCTGTGGACTGTCAAGAACAAGGAAAAATGTCGAAAGGAGAGGGACTATCCACTCGCGAAACCCTGTGAAGGTACGTTGTCTGTCCATTCACACAAAGCTTATCCGGACAAACAGAATACAGAAGCTCAAGCAATTTGAAACAAAAGCTTCAACTATCCATACGCGAATGCTGTCAGCTTATAGAACAAAACTGATAGGTTTCGCGACTAAGTAGAGCGGAGAGTGGCCATCCGACAGGAATATCTCGAACATAGGCATCTTCTCATATTTCGGACCAGAAGCTGACAATACCCGGTACGTCTTTGTTCTGAAACAAAAAAAATACAGGGATGGAGGTGCAGCACCAGTATCCACCAGTAAGTTCAAACCTGAATCTCTGTCTCTAACATAAAACAGACCACTGTTTGAGCACTCCCCTCAGTCCTCGCGGCCTGGGGAGGGGTTATTAGTTTCTCACATTCTTGGGAATCTGTTTGGGCCGGGCGCATGGTCGCCCACATTTTGTTGAGATGGCACCAAACTCCCAGTGGTACAGAAATGACTGCCCAGATTGTCTCAACATTTGTAACCCATTTTGTGACTTGGATCTTCGTCGTTGTGGTGACCTGCTACTGTTTTTACTGTATTATCCGTTACTATGTTAGACCCACATAACTTATTGTAGTCACTCTATTTGTTCTTGAGTCACGTTTTGACCTTGTCAATTATCCACTTATCAACCTTGACTTTTTATATCAGCATATGTGTGTACATATTATCCTACTCAACATATGAATGTTAATATGGTGTAAATATAAATATTGATTAACGCTTGATTAAATTAACCGCCTTCTTCACTACAGGTGATCTCACTTTGATCTCTTCTCTTCGCTTCGTCCGTTGAATTGTCTGTTCAGATCAATGAGTGGACAAAATAAACTGATTTAAAAAGTCATTCTCGTATTCGACTTATTAAATTCCGTTTTTCACTAACACGGATTGAATCGATGATTATATACGAGGATTGACGATATGTATATATGACAATAACAATTAGTCGTACGATATTACTGGAGTCAGATATTGACCTAGGAACACTAAACTATGACCCATTTGCATTCTGGCGACAGCCTCGGTGAGACTTTGAGCACTTACGAAGAGTCCTGATATGAATGGGTCTTCTGATGGTTTTTCGGTAGTCAAGATAATAGTCTGGAACTTCGGCAGGGTTTGATTTGACGTCAAGGTCGAGCACATGGCAATGAATCTACTTTCCGTACCGCAATGTTCAAAGTATTTCACCAGGGACATGTTGCGGACTATGCATACAACTTGGATAACTCCCCTCTAGAGGTATCAAAATTGGAGAAAGGTATAGGAGTGTTCGTGCCCCATGATCAAAAGTCCTACACCAACTGCGACAAAAATGTCCTTCGAGCAATCCTTGCAATGATAACATGGGAGTAAACTCTTATCAAATTTGATAGTAGGACCTCATCTTTAAGTTTTTCTGTTCAATATGATTTACTTTTAGTTCAAGAGGAGGGCCTTAACTGTCTGTGAGTCACCTTTATTCTCTTCATGCCTTTAAAATGGTTGAGAAGTGAACTTAATAGCAGACCGAATACCTGGACGATACAAGTTGTCAGAATTATGGACGATATTCCGACTACCTCGTTTCAGTATGACTGAAGTATGTGTTTCGATCAGTCATGTGGTAAGGCCTGCTCAGCCTTTCTAGTACGTTTATCTTGAGTTTTTGACTTGATGTTGACGGCTTGTGTCCGACATCATTACATTCTCTTTGAATTTGGGATAATTCAATGGGGTCGTTCTCCTGGAACTGACTCAGGGTACAAGTTTGTTACAGAGGAAGCGCGTAGTATTTGCTTCATTCTAAACAGTCAACACATTTGTCATGCCTAATCTTTGCATTTGATTTACTTGTCCTATGACCTTGAAAATTTAGTTTCATTCTTACATTTCATTTTTTCACCCTATTCTCAGGATAGGAGAACTTTTTACTAGAGAATGTGATGAATTTGACTCTCATGATTGTGGTAACGAAAAATATGTTGATCTCTTTACAAATGCGTACATAAAGCTAATAATGTTGACTGCAATTTTTCAATGATGATTTAATGAATCAGAAATACCTAAATAACTTGATTGTCGTTTCTGTTCAGTTAGTGTCAAGGAAAACGATGTGATTGATTCAGAAAATGACAGTTATGTCACTGATGTTAGTTAAGATCGTGATACACAGTCTGACAGTGAAGTTGAATTTTCAATCATGGATACTGAAGATACCACCAGTATTATGGTCTGACAACTCTTACTAGTAACACCTATAATCGAATCGCAGTTAAAATCAGAAGTCAGAAGCGAGGAGGTTGAAAGATATATTTGATGGGTTATCAATATATCAAGAAGTGACTGATCTAATCTGGCTAATGATCGTAGGAGATGCTTCCCACGCCGTTCTGGTACGGATGCATGACCGAGCGCCTTCAGCCAAACGAGTCCACTAAAACTAATATAGTCAGCATCCAATGTCGAATACCTACAAGGCTATTGATTTCGGGGATTTATTTACAGCTACAATGCTTTTCGGATAAATACAGGCGAGAGAGATGTTCTTTGATATGACAGCGTTGAATGGAGAGCACCAATAATGTCTGGATAAAATATCGGTTTACATATTCTCAACAAGGATTATCTGAATAATCTAAGGAATGTTAATAATGATAAACTAGATTCTCGATCTGAAAGAACTACTGTCGAAGACAGTTTTCAATGACGTTGAAGCGAATTAAATCATTTTGTAAAGTTCTTGAAGGCAGTGCTGACTGTATTAATGGATTAAACATTGACAATATCGAAACTATTCTGTTCTTGCAAGCATTTCTGGAGGGGGTGTTATAAACCAGCAGTAGTGGAGAAAAAATGGAGGGGCTATTTTCAATTAAAGGTAGTAAATAGTTAGTAGTTGATACTTGAGTGACGTGAGTAGTTGTTGTGACGAACGGAAGAGAAATATCAATTTGCTTCGCAAGATACACTTGAGGAAGCCTGCTTAATTAACGTTGACCCACACGAGAAACGGTTTCTTTACGACTAACTGTTAGCGGGACATAGATTGGATTAAAGCATGTTTCATACATGATGGTGTTGCTGCGCGCTGATTGTCTAATTCTAAACCAATCAGCCCGGGCATATTATTGGAGAAAAATCTAGAAGCTTCTTATGTATATACTATAAATATATGAACGTTATTCAAATCAGTGATTGCTGTTCACATACCATTGTTATTTGTGAATACAATTTCATTCCTGTTCAAAGTGTTCTGATTTTGGGGTCTTGTCGAGTGTCATCGTATAAGAATACTAAGCAGTAGGAATAGCTGGGTCGTTTATTAGCAAAATACAATTATAACACTAACCATCCCCACTCTTTATGAATATGATACGCATATGAATTATATAACTCGATCGCTTCTTACTCTAGCTTAAAATCTGCCCGATATTGGACCAACAAATACCGTACCAGTTAATTCAGTAAGGGAACTTGATTTACTAAGGGCTTCAAAATACATACGACTAGATGAAAACATGTCCACGAGCAAATGATCTTAATACGTGATTAGTTAAATAAAACGATATACTAAGCGGTATCGCCGGTGTTCGTTAGACTCCACTGCTTACGTAACTGAGAATGAAAGTTATATTATCTGCCCTAAGTCCATCTCATGCTTGTTAATGACGACAACAACATATCATCAGATAGAAGCAAGTTACATTAGACATATCCATTTAACTAATCACAGCAAATGCGACAGAATTTCCCGCAATAATTTTTTCAGTTGTTGCGCAAAGTTATGATGTTCAATATCTATATAAATAGGTGAACAGATTTCAATGCATAAGAACAGGGAAAAAAGCAATAATAAAAAGGACATATTTCTGCCTCACAGGACATGATCCATTTTCACGGTCATGATCAGCAATTTACAACATTGGTTTACCGATCAGATGCTTCCTATGTAGGGTTGTCAAATATATAAGACCAGTAAGAGCAAGATACTTCATATGTGCAGAAGTTCCAGAGAGATAATAATTAGGTTTGCGTGTTAGTATAGTGCCATGAGTACAGATTTCATTGTCAAAAACGGCATTGCATCCGTAGTGAGACTATGGAAAACCTATACCAAGATGAAACTCAGAATCATTGTGTTACAATTCTGATCCTGCTAAGTATTTATACAATACAACCGTTTAAGAAGTTTATACTTGTTATAATGTAGATCTAAAGTGTTATATGGATTGAGTGTGCGTGCTCTCTCTAATTTATGAACGCGATGATCCCCGTCAGTCAGAGAGTGAGTTTATCGATCAGAGCAATGATACACAAAAGCCGTATGAGCAGTCTTGAGTGCGTATCAGTCCTTCTATCTATCTGCCTAGCCCAGCGAATTACCTCCGGAACACCAATAACAGCCTCTGCAATATGAATCATTATTCTCAAACATACTGGGTTTATATACCAATCAAACTAACCACATCGTTACATAAAATAGAAAACAACATGTGTACAAGATTAAGCCAAATGTGGCTGTGAATGGGGGAACACTAATTAATTGACTGGGTATAACTCAGGAATAGTAAACCGTACAGTAATAGCCTATGGGTCAAAACAAAGCTCATAATCAAAGAAACATGAATATGAATAGTCACGTTACTTAGCAATTATACAATAGGAAATATACATATCACATTGGTCCACAAATAGTCCTCAAAGTTATCATTCATAATTCTCCACGGGATATAACATAAAGGGCACTTGATACAATCTGTGACCTTAAAAAACACGTATGCTTAAATTGTTTGGGGTTTGTTCCACACTTAAGGAGAAGCTCCTTAGCTGTGCATTGAGGACGTGATGCTGACGGAAGAGAAACGAAGGAACATCAATGCATTTATATATGAACCATAAATAAAACTTGACGGTCTTTAGTGAGACAGAAAAAGGCATGGTAAATTAGTAGATAAAGCTCAAAATGGTTGGTATTTCCAGAGTGAAGTGTGTTTAGAGCTTTTAAATAAGAGAATACAATAACAGAGAACAATAATTTTTAATATGTAACAGTACGTAATGTGTTCAAATGATGGAAGGAAAGCCGAAGTTAGATTAAGAAAGGCCTTTTATTAGAATGGAAAGTGCATCAAATGACAGTAACGTGTTAAGAAACGCTAATAACTATGACTTGTCGTCTCTTTTTCTTAATTCTCTTTTTACACATCTGTTGCCAGTCACTAAGTCATAATGTAAAAGTCTTAGTTTGTTTTAGGTTATTTCAGCATAAAAATGGAAGCACATTTGATTTGGGAATAAAATAATATATTTAATGTGAAAATATATGAAGTATGCAATAATGACTACGCCTGCACACATTCATTATGAAATGGAAGAAGTTGCATAATGTGACCAAGCGTGCATGCTTGAGTAGCGACATACTGAGCAGGTCTCCCCGCCTTCACCTTCTCCGACATTCTTAAAGAGTTAGATGTTGAATGAAAACCTTCTCAGACATCATATGTTTGAAATCAAGGATAGTGCGGTTGGGAACTAACAACACTGTTGTATTACAAACTACTTTCGACTAGATTGAGATCTCTTAGCCAGCATCTTGGTTACCTCATTACGGAAGGTTTATATTATTGAACAATTCTGACAAAGTGTACTAGACTATGACTATACCCTCGCCCTCAGAAAGTTGGATATAAAATCTTGATTATCTTAAGCAGAACTTACAAGGGTAGATTTATTTTTTCGGTGCCTACAAAACAGGATATGTGATGGTTGCCTACTCGCGGAACATCATATGCAGGAACATCTGGATGAGAAAGATTGTGCAACGTATTGAAGACGTTGCGTCGATAATGTTTTGGTACTATTGGACGATCCCTACCTGTAGATGTGTCACATAGTAAGGTCTCCTTACCTGTTCCCATCTGTTTAATACGCAGTTCTAAAGTTGTCGAGGATAACTCGTGCTGAAGATCAGTGTCTTCTTTGTGAAGCTGAGCGAGTTTAAGAAGGTCAATTCCATTGAAAACTGTTCAAGGAACTAATACGAGACAAAGCGTCTGCGACTACGTTGTTTGCTCCAGAAATGTGTTGTATATCTGAAGTAAACTGCGAAATGTCAAGACTCTCGCGGTGAGTACTTATCTGAAGATGAACTCAAAGAGATGGTAAGAGGTTTATGATCGGTAAAAAGCGTGAGTTCTCTTCCTTCGATGGAATGTTGGAAATGATGTACAGCACAATGCATAACTAGGAGTTCCCTACCGAAAGTGCTGTACCTAGATTCCGCGTCTAGCAACCGTCTCGAGAAAAAAATTCCTAAAGATTGCCAAGAGTGGTTGACTCATTGTTGTAAGACTCCTCCGATTGCTGAGTCGGATGCGTCTACGGCGAAACTAATGGGCGCTTGAGTGTCCTGATGCGCAAGCAGGGTTGCCTTAACGATATTTTCCTTAACTGTGGAAAATGCTTTTCGAGCGGTGTCGTCTAGACTAATTGATTTAACATTTCCACGGAGTTGGTCGGTTAACGGTTTCATAAGGGATGCGCAATTTGGTATGAACCGTCTGTAGAAACTTACGAGGCCGTTAAGAGTTCGCAAATGCTTAATCGTGGTCGGTTCTGGGTTATCCAGAATGGCCGCCACTTTGTTTCTAAGGGGTCGGATGCCTTGGGCATCAATGGTGTGTCTTAAGAAGTCTAAAGAGGTTGTTCCGGTTTGGCATTTCTGAATGTTGACAGTAATGCCATGCCTTTGGAGTCGTTCGAAAACAATGTCCAGATGCTGGAGATGTGATTCTCTGTCCCGACTTGCTATGAGACAGTCATCAACATACGCATGTACGAAGTTGAGACCTCGGAAGACGTCGTCTATGAACCCTTGGAAGGTTTGAGCTGCATTTCTTAATTCGAAAGGCATTCGTAAGAATTTGTAGAGGCCGAAGGGAGTCGAACACTTAATGAGCTATTGGTTTTGGGGAATTATTTACAGCTACAGAACTTTAGGAAAAGTGTGTTAATAGGGCATGAATGAAAGCGTTGCTAAAACTCACTCCCTCACCATTTGAAGGATTGCCCTTTGTAAACGGAAGGTTGATCTACCCAGATTATCTCTTTGTGACAGGGTCGACAATTCAACACTTCCCCAAACTGAGAGGCCATGTAGCGGACCAAAATAAATACCAACTCAAAAACGGCAATTAAATTATTCCTTCCAAAACTTAATATAATAATTTACAACTTATAAATTACGAACACAAATAAAAGTCAAGGTTCGCTACTTAAATCTGTTAGCTGGTGCGTGTTCTGTTGAGTTTGGTACCGGAATCCACAATTATAGATAATTAATAATCCTAATGAGTCTAATATGGCTACTGTAGTAAAGCCGAGCGTAGAATGCAGAGGGAATGTTACAACATTCTATAAATATAAATGATAGTTAACTAATGGTTCAGTTATCATATCCACGAACATTATAATACTAGAGGCGTGTGTATAAGAGTGTATTTATCTATGAGCAGTTAACAATATCGTGTTGTGTAATTCAAAAGCGGAAGGAAGTGTTCAAGGTCATACACTTAAACAACAAGTATAATCGTTTAATGACAAATGTACATGCAGTAAAAAATTGACAGAATAAATACAAATAACACCAAAAACTATTTACGAAATAAGTTTGTCAGGCATATCTCCATAACCGCAACAGGTCTTCGTAAGTGTTACTTACAATACGCTAGATCTGTCAGACTGTTAAAGATATTAGCGATATTAGACATCTGACAAGGACATAAACGGTAATAGGACCAATTCTGGTGTATCGAGTGCAGCAAGGCTGGTTATACTTCTTTTCCATGTTATTCGACTATTTTAGACAGATGGTATTCCGCCAAGGAAGAAGTGAGAAACAGATATATAGGTGAAAATTAGTGTCTTCAAACCGGTACTGTACACTTAGAAGTTGTTTTCACTTTAGAAAGTGATGCTTTCTTGATGGCTTAAAAAGGTTTGGTAGGGAGGAGCATGATGCCTATAAAAGCTTGCATTGATAACTGAACCAACTTCATTTTGATGATTTGTGCTGGATCTTTCAAACAAAGGCTCAATATTTACTTTGGTTTCGTCGATGATAAGTGGGGTTTCCCTATGTAAGGCTCCCTGATCACCACCATTAAAGTCGAACACGTTCATCCTCGGATAAAAAAATGACAACTGTAATATCGTTTCAGTATTAAAATGCTCACACCGATTACTCAGACGCAGATTATGTAAATGATTTAGTAATACTGCATAGCGAGGTTTTGAGGGTTACGAAGCTTGTAATAGGTCATGTGTGATATACTTTATGCTATTACGAGTTCGCCTTACTCGGTAAACGGAACGAAGAACAAAGACACAGTGGCACTATAGGGCATTGTAATCCGTTGTCCTCGGCCCTGTTAACTAGATCAAGAAGTCTTGATGGGGCGTAGAGAATGTGTTGTACAAGCACCAAGGAAATACGAGGTCACTCAGCACACAAACCAAGCTTATGTGTAAAATAATAAAAACACCCTTGGGAGAGCCATGAAGTAGCGTACCAAGAAAATCCGTCAACCAATGATAGTCGATGATTTCCGAGTGAGAAATGTAAGCTGTAGATCAACTGGGCTCCTGTTGGCGCGAAAACACAAAATTCAAATTTTCAGAATAAAATCACAAAATTAGGACCTTTTGCAAGCGAGTTCTGAGGATCTAACGTCCTCAACAATGTGTTTTGGTTCGAGTTTAGGCAAAAAGTACTTTGTGCACCAGAGAATCACAGAGAATAACTCTAATTGTAAGAACTACAAACGAGAAGTATAAGATAGTAGGTAAGCCAACGACGCTTCTGGCGTACGAAATAAACATAAGTTTCATAAGGAAAACAATAAACAACAATTATGAATAACACACGCATCAGGTTAAGACAAACTGGAAATCGAAAACAGAAGCTGATGGTGTGGAGATTGTAGCCTGATACAGTGTGCTAGTGTTGACTTGTGGCGGACCAAAACAGTAGCAAACTGACTGAACACTCTAGAGTGGGGTAGTGGTGCAGATCACTAACGTAGGTAATCTGCGTCGAATTGAGAGCCTACTCGAGTTAGACGCGAATGGTGTGAGAAACCAGTCAATATCAAAGTCAAACCCCACGGCTATTATTTAACGTGGTTTACCCTTTTGTCTTATTAGGGTACCATGGCTGCTTTGGTGACTGTGCAACACGAACGACGTTACGGCAGAAATATATTAACAAGATTAGGTACATGAAACAGAACACGACCAATACCGCACGGGTCAGTCCGTGGCATGAGATTAACTAGTTAGAGTTTTGTATCCTTGATCTTGGCGAGAATCAATGAACTGTTCAACACTAAACGACCCAAATGTCGAATAATTTCACTAGTGCCCAGTGACATTTCACTGGTCTAACAGTGATATGCGAAACTATTAAAGTTCATAAAACTCTAGACGCTACTTCTTAATTTTCAATGCCTCGTGTACACCTTGTTCAGCATATCCAGAATTTTTATATGTAATCAGTTCTTCCAATTATGACATATCTAAAGTAATGGATCGGATTTTGCCTAGTCAGAAGGGAGCAAATATGATCTGTTCATGTAGATGACACTTACTGTAGTGATCCGTTAGCGTAGCAGTTGATAGTATTGCAACTAATTTTGCGACCATAATGTGAGTGTATCACGATAACAGAAAGGTCAAGGCCAAGCATTGACAACAGTTTTGTGTACAATATCAAAGATTGTATAAATCAGATGAAATAATGAAAAATGTGGTATATGATGACAGTTATAGGCAAAATTGGTCTATGTTAACCGATCACAGATACACTGGGGCGCTTATCAACACAATGCGTTACTTGCGACATTTGTATTAGAAGCTTTTCTAATTTACAAGTTGCTTTTAATTTATCCTAAAACATAGACTTCGAGATCCAAATCGTTCATTTTTACTTGTTTGACAATATCTGTTTTTCTGTTGCGACTATGATTATTCGGTCTTATTGATAGATATCTTGGGATTACTATTTTGTAAATAATTTTTGTGTATGCCTATCTCCACAACTTCTTGTTTAGCTATTGTTTAATTGATAAATATTGAAGAAAGCATTTACTTGTTGATAACAGCTGTCTTTATAGACGACATGTCTGAATCCTGCATGGTTCATTGGTTGTTTTCAAGTTCTATTCAGGCTAATTTTGTAGAGACTCGTTAGACTTTTGTGAAGTCATCACAATCAGGAATTAGAATCAACCAAATTGAGTTGGTCAAGCTTTCTTTCTTGGGGGTTTTAGTGATTGAACTTTATACATAACGTAATTTTTAAAATGGTGTTTAGATATCGACTATGTAGTCACTGTTATTATGAGCCATTTATATGAATTGGATTCATCGTGGTGTTTTGTGTGTATATTAGTCTTACTTCAGAAACTATATAGGACTAATGGATCGTGAGTTTGAACCATAAATTTCCTGCAATGTTAGATCTTGTTTAGACTGTTTCGCCAGGCAATGCTACGTGTTTGGCTCAAATTAAATTTGGACGTATACCAATTCAGTCTACAACGCTTCGTTAATCTACGAATTTAATCGACAAATTTCAATTACTTTGGAGCAAGAGTAACCCAGAAAATCTACGAGGATACTCCAAAAAAGTTCACAAGCCCAGAACGAATTACTTGTCAGCTGACTACCGACTTTCCCATCGAATAATCAACGAGTGGAATTCATTACCTCAGCACGTGGTTGAGGCTCCATCCGTCGACTCCTTCAAAAGAAAGTTGGATCAGCTGAGAGACCATCATTGCCAGGACTAACACAGGCCATCAAGCCTCCTGTCCTTTCCAAACTGAAACAGAAACTGTAGCTTTCGCTTTTTAAGTATCGCTATTGTAAAGCTGACATGAAATTGAGAAAAATACGGTTGGGAAAACTTTTTCGTTTATGTATTTATCATTACTTCTCATGATATGACTAATTAGTTATTTTCCTTTTACTCTTTTGTTCCATCGCTAGACCTATGATCTGTACTGTCAAGTTAATTCTTATCTCCAAAGCATTTTATTCTCTTCATGACCGCCAAACAAACGATCGTGTTAAAGGTATATATAAAGGTTAAATACCGTGTAAAAAGGTAAATTTCTACCTCTGACAGGATCCCAATGATTCCAGTGAAGTTTATCTGTTTAAAAGATCCTAGAGAAGATAAGCGAGTGCATCTAAGCTCATCCCAAGTCGATAATTAAATCTTCTGATAAACTAATCACTGAGAAGTCGGTTGACAAAAGCGTTACCTCCAAAAAGTGTCTATGACTAGGTACAATAGAATGTTTGACTAACAGAATTTTGATTGCTTGAACCCAGAGGTATTTAAAAATAGTGGTCTAGTTTTGTTAGCTAAGTCGATTGAGATACTGACCTGGGTCCTAGGAGTTAAACGTAATCTCATATGACTGACCTCGATCTCTGACTTGGTTATATTCAGCGACTGTATTTCAAACTTTCAAAAAATTTAAGGTTTTTATGTTATAAATTTGAAGTCTCGTATTCATAAGATGCCTTGTCTTTATAGGGAAACTGAATATTTCGTGGAACACGCTTCAATAGTTTCCTGTGTATTGTGATTTTAGGGAAAGTCGTCATTTCTGAACACTCGGTAGATGAAACGACCAATTAGTGACAATCACATAGTTTTCGACAATCACCTGATTGTTGATACAACTGCTCCTACAAATTCAAGAAGCTCGGAAAGCGCCAAGGATTGCAGAAAACGAAAAGCCCTTCGCATCCAATATCTAGCTGAAAGTGTACGATTGCGTGAGCTTACTGTTATAAAAATGAAACGTGATATTGACAAAGTAAGCTGTTTATCAAATTTTGCAATATAATTAAACTATTTCAGTTACTCGAGTTGTGTCAGTATATAGACCAAGGAGATGTACCAGTGTCACTTTTGGAAAAGTGTGGGATATCAGTATAAAATACCAAATATTTATCAATGTTACATGCATATAATCCGCTGGAATCTTTTAGCTTATATTATTTCGACATTCATGTTATTCGCCCTCATTTTAACGTATATTTTCTGATTATTTATATTTACATTTACATTTCTTCCATCTGCTAGGGATTTTTGTGCTTTGAATTAACTTTTAGAACGTCTAACTATAGAGGTATTTGTAATTAATAAATCTTCATTTCTCAGTGATGATAATAATAATAATAAACTGACGATTATGCACCATATGAATGACTGTAATATTCCTTATCTACAGTTTCACTTAACTTTTGTTCATTTTTATTGGGAATTCTAAATTGTTTATGGTGTGAATCGATATTATAAATCATTGATTAAAAATTTATACTTAGTGATATATTACGATTATGTACATCCTAGCTATTGTTGTATGAGATTTTAAATACCGGTTATCACTTGCACTACAATGTATATTTGAACACAAATCTACCTTATTGAGACCCAAGTTTATTCATGAAGGATAATCCTAAAGTACCTCAAATAAATCCAGTATCCCAACTACTGGTTGATTATTGACTAGAGAGGACATTGCACAAACGGATAATTGTCTCTTAGTTCTCTATTATCAAGTTTTATCGTGAATAAATCAGTAATGTACAGCAGTTCCCTGAGTGGTACTTTATAAGCGTGAAAGCTGTTAAGTATAGGTGACCTAAATATATGGGTTAATGATAGCCAAATATTTATTCAGCCCATTTGACGTGCATCGTAAAGCTACCTAATTAACAATACTAACGTTAAATACAAAGTGAAAGAAGTTCAATTAAAATGTAAGAATATGATAAATACCAAAGTGATTTAACAAATGGATATACTTTAATAAATAAGAAAAGGTTATGAATTCACTGGCGTCAGTAATACTTTTAACTTCATGCTTCGGTTTGGGTACCCGGGCAGTATCACAATCCACACACAAATCAAGTAACTTGTGTGGCGCATATGTATTGGGTGCTCCTTTGTACCAATATTTATGTGTTCAAATAAATAAATAAATAGACTTCATGCTTACTCTTATACCGTATTTAGCATGTTTGGTAATGCACGCCTAATTCACTCTTTCTTAATTCTTTAACTAAGATACCAGAGAAACTAGCCAAATGAAGACGGGAATTTAAAGAAGGCCTTCATGTCTTCAGTGAACATAATGAAATAAGTAATTGTTACAGTATGTGTTGTATCTTAGGAGATGAAATTGTTATTATTTAAACATATAAACATTGGTACAAGGGGAGACCAAAGTATCGACATGCCACACAAAAATGAGGTTCTAAAGAGGTAGAGAAAGGAAAGTGAGTATAGTAAAAAAGAAGAACAACAACGAACAGAAATTATTGTATGGGGGCGAAATAATAATAATAGGAGAGGCAGTTCGGGAAGAATACAACTAGAAAGAATCCTTTCAGTTAACGAAGCTGTCTTCACTTACATGAAGAAAGTAAAAAGGAGTTACGGTAGTATCATCACTGGCTTCTATTCTGCGGCATTTCCGATAACGTCTCAAGCCACTGCGTTGCACCATTTCTAGGACCCAAACCAGGAAATCGTGAAGGACAAACTGAAGCTGGTCTTGTATAGCTTCCTCTCATACCACGACACCTTGTCATACACTGACCACCTCTCCGCTTTTTTCGAACCAGTTATAGCGTCGGCAAATAATACACGATGTGGAATCCTCTGGGACAACATTCATAGTACACCTCTAAGCTATCGAGGTCAGTGTTTCATGATGGTGACACTAATTGAATTATTGTCACTGTGTCCGAACACACGGTTGCCAAACCTGCGCGTTGCTAACATTGTGTTGCCACTAGATGTCAGCAGTCCTTTGTAGATAACGATGATCAAACACATTCGTCTAACATCCTCAACTTGCAGAGGTCAGGTTTCACAAGCATAGAACAAAACTGCTCTCACCGACGCGTTGTAGATCCGACATTATACAGCCAGACTAACATCACGAAGGCGCCAAAGATGGTCCAGATTGTCATGAGCCCCTCTGGCTTCCACTATACGTGAATCGATCTCATCTCTGACGCTGCCACCAGCAAGATAAAATGACTAATAGGAACGGTTGTTAATTGCTTGGGATTATCACAGCACAAAAGTCACAATAGTTTTAAAATGCAATAAGCTACAATAATTATTTTTATGTGAAATCTCAACATTGGTTTACGTTGATTCCAGGAGAAAGAAGTGGTCTATCAACGTTCGACTTAAACCGACTACAACCAAAGGTCGTAGTTTTTGGTAAAAATATAAACGAGGTAATTGATTGACTCATTAAATGAGAATATTGAGAGAACCTATGTATAGATATGCTGCTCTCTCCTCTGTCACATCATGCTTAGTCCTAGTCAATTCTTCAAGATAATAATCTAAATTTAACTGAAAAGTTCTTTCAGGAGATTGTTTTTTTTTTTAATTGTCTCAAAAACTTGCTCCACAGTCTGAATTATATGGTTTAAACGTTTTTGAAAGATTGTGGGTAAAATTTATTTATGATTGTCTATCAACAAACATTTCAGTTAATATGAAATATTCTACAAATAAGTTTGTCCTAACATCTTCCCATTCATATTTAGTCATGAACGACGGATTTTTGATTAAAGATTGGCTTTGAAAATACTTGGTAACAATTGATGTTTTCTACACTACAGCGTGCACTTTAGACCAGATTCATCAAGAACTTTTAATTCAGCTAAACTGTTGATAAGATTGGATTGTGGCTAGCCTTGGAATCCAGGACGAGCGTTTCGTCCTATTTGGGACTCGTCAGATGGATGTACCTGCATCTCAGAGTTGATGTTCACTCTGTGACTCGAACCCAGTAACTTTCGATTAGAACGCCATCGCGTTATCCACTCAGCTACTGAGTCCTGATAGCCACTTGCTTGTGCAAGCCACTATCCATCTTTGCTTATAATGCTTGTGAAGTAAGGCTATATCGAGGCAGTACGCACAGTATGCACATATGCCAATAAGAGACTGACCAGTTGCAGTCCTAAAACAACAATGAGAAGATTCAAACAAGCAATATTAAGTGAACTGTTGATAAGATTCTTTTTAATAAAGTATAGCTGATATTTCATAATACATTTATTTGTATTCAATCATGTTGCGCTTTACTTTTCATCTGCTACATACTCTTTGTTATATACTAGGGAAGAAGTAAGTACGGATAACTTACGGGACTTATTATTGGACTATTATTCTATGTATATTTCTATTGTATAACTATTCAGTAACTAGATTATCTATATCTGTATTCATCTTATTACAAGCTTCATTCTGACCTATTGATTATTATTATATGATTTATTGTTCCTAAATTATACTCAGTTTATTGATTATTGTCTCCCACGTTCACAGCCACATTTGGCTTGATTTTGTACAAATATTATTTACTATTTTATGGCGTGGTGTGGTCTGTTTGTCTGGTATATAAACAAAGTGTGCTTGAAATAAACGATTCGCATTATAGCAGCTGCTATTGGTGTTCTGGACTCAGGTGGACGGGTTAGGCGGATTAAGGACCAATAAGGGTGCGAGATTACTCATACTGATTGGGCGTCCTTGATTGTCACTGTGTTAAGGTCGAAGAAGTCGTATTCTATTGGTGGGTGACTCACGCTAGTTACGTCCTTGTTTAAGTTGTGAGGTCATAACGAATTAGCGACGACCTTGATCAAGTCATAACAATTGGCTACAACCTTGACCAGACACTATAATTGGCGACGACTAGGTCAAGACATAACACTCTTCTCTTTGTTGATGATACACTCATTAGTTAAACTTTACTATTCATCAAATAAAAAATTCTTAATTGATATACTATTCACACATAATTGTTAGCCTTCATGGTTTCTTATAGTCAAAATGAACGCGTCTTTGTTCGATTAAAAAGATGACGAATACGTATATTATCAATCACTACGCCATATTGAAATGTTTATTGCTAGTTTGACTTTCAGTCTAAATAGTTAGTAACTGGATTCTCAATCTTTTATAAATTGGAGGTTTTTGGTGTTAAACTACACTAAAAATGTTAGAATATGAATGTATTGTGAGTATATATACAGCCTAGAAAACTGGTGTTTAAATATAATCATCCTTAAGGATGGGACTTCACTGTCTCACATTAACTCGGCGCCGCCCCCAAATACCCTAGTACGGCCGAGAGTGGAGAGACTACGCTCTCCCTCTCGAAATGTTCTCACATGGCCACGCGTATACAGCCTCTGCCAGGGAAGTCCTACTCACTGCCTTCTCACAGTGGCATTACTGTTGTCTACGAAATTGAGAAAACGAAAAGCAAATGTACGGCGCTTTAACCGGGCTGGTGGACACAGAAAGTTCACCTAGGGGTGTTGGAAAACCCTGATTCCAAACTAATGGTGCACATAGGGCTCCAGTATCCTGAGGGATCAAATGGCGTATGAACCTATCGTTGGTCACTGACCACCATGGGACTGCATCTCCTCACGATGCTCCACTGCCTTGTGGATCAGACCTACAGGTCAAAGGCTCCGGGTGTGGCCCCCTAGGTAAACCATCTGCTTCGGTTTGGGCATCTGGGCAGTATCACAGCCTTCACACAAATCGAATGAGATTTGTGTGGCGCATATATATCTGGTGCCCCTTTGTACCAATATTTATATGTTTAAATAAATAAAATAAAAAGCTCGGCACCCAAGCACTGTGAAATCATTCGTTCAAATTTAGACGAAAGTTCTTATATATTTGTCTCCTTACGTAGTTCTAAATATTATACATTTGAATAACCAAGGCGACAAGTCTCATCAATATTTCAGTTGGAATTTACTGAATTGTTAGTGAGTACGGAACCAAGAAGGATCAGTGATTATATCTAACATAAAAACTAGGAGTACTATGATATGTTTTACTAAGTCTACAGTTCCTATTGGATTGATTGATCAAATGATTTCCACTATGATCATGAAACTGACCACATTATTGTCTGGTAACAAATTTGTATACAGCTTACCGTACGATCAATATGATGACGAAAATTACCTCATAGTTCTACAATCTCTGTTTCCTGTCAAACAAAGCCTGTTTTCAACAACGATCAAGAAGTAGTTATTCGGAGATTTGCTAAAATCATGTTGAAGATATCCTCCTAATCACATCACTTTCTGAGCTTAACTATTCATAAAATAGCATTCTTAATCAGCTCACAAGTTATCTACCATGCTATAAAGATGCTTAAACAAACATCAATACTCCTATTTGTTGGGGTGATCCAGAAAATTTCTCGCATTAAATATGACAAGCTCAGGAAACATGAAGAAGCATTTTATCCAATCAGCGTTTGACTAGAAGTTTTGCCAGAAACATCACGTAAGTGAAATGTGGAGTTTCTGATTGGCTGATTACTATACTGCTATTATGTTTAGTAGCATTCCAGAATTTTCGGGAAAAATCAAAGACTTCTTAAATACTGTAAAAACCTTATATTTTCTGTACATAAATGACGCCTTTGGAGTAAAGTACTTCTCGTATATTTTGTGCCTTTTCTCTCGTATTCAAGTTGCTGTGTAGATTTAGCTTGGGGGTTACGAGATTAGCTTAGGATCCGAGTATAACGTTCAATTAGCAAGACTTGTAGTGACCGGCTTGTCTCGACGAGAACACGATTGGAATAATAGAAACACTTATTATTATTAATGTAACCAATTGTACCAACGATTGTTTTACTGTACTTGTTTAACTGTATAAAACTCACTTCTTGTCCCGCCATCCGCCTTGTTTGCTTTGAACTCTCTTACGCTCTGCCCTTTTTGTCTGTATTCGTTGGCACGTCTCGGTGTTCTTTCGATAACACGAGATTGCCAATAAATATACTCTACCTGGACTAATTACAGCCTTCTGCTTTGCGAGTTATCAAAGGGACCAAGTCGTTTCTGGACGCGTAAACTTAGTGTAGTAGTGATCATAGTCCAACTCAACTTGACACCATCTACAGACTTATCACTACTCAAAGAAACTGATGCTCGGTATAGAATAATACTACTACTAACTGTATAGTAAAGTCTTTAATAAACAAAATATTAAAAAGTAAAAATGAGAATACAAAATTCATGTTCAATTCAGTTAATTTATTGAATTTATCAATTGAGTATTGTTATGTCATAATATATCGATTATATAACAGGATAATATGCAAAATTGGCAATATGACACATATTTTTATAATTTCTAGCTAATTTGATATAACCATGATCACCGAATTCTTCACCCAAATTGAATTTAACTAACCAATATGGAATATCATTTTCTATACCATAACCTACAACTAAAACTGATTCGAATGGTTCTTCATTTTGACAATCATCGATTAATAAAACTCCACTCCTATATAATAAAAGTAAAAAAAATATGAATTTATTGGTTTACTTATTTCAAACAACAACAACAACAATGGGAAATGTTCAGATTAAGTCAGTCAGTCAGTCACAAGGTAGAACTTCGTACCTACGTACATCAGTTCGAGTTGCCATACCACATTAGCACAGAGATACAGTTGTCGATTCAAATCCCATAGTGGTAGTAGTGAGAGTATAAGCATTATTGTGAAACATTAGGGTTTGAAGATGTTATTGAAGGAGTACGATCCAATGAAATAAATTTGGAGAGAGAGAAAAAAAGACAAAGACATGAAGATTAGAATTTGGTAGAACACAAAGAGTGGATGCACCTATACCATCGCAAACGATTTTGAGCCATGTCATTCAAGGTCTCTAACCATCGGTTGTTATCATCTCGAGGATCCCAAGCAGGTATTCTAAACCTACCAGCATGGCTCAGTCCAATTGTCAGTGACTTCATGAATTTGTGCCATGTTTTGGTCTGGCCACCCCTAGCTTTTTTCCAACCTACTCCTACACCATAAAACATTGCACGTCGGTGGTTGGGCATACGTAACACGTATCCCAGCCATCTCAACTGATGAAGTTTCACTACTTTTCAAATTAAACACTTTCTAAATTAGAAAACGTGAAAGTAACTTGTGTTATTAGGCACCGGATTCAACATTTCGTAAAGGATGACATTTTTTGGATCTGATTGGTATTAACATGGATAACCGTATTTAGACTTTGGAAGTTTAAACCTCACTCTACCTAGTTCGGTTTGAGCTGTCATATAGTAACATTAGTCTTCATTTAAACAATTTAACTCAGAACTGACCATATAAAACTATACCAGGTTATTAAACTACATAGCATCATGTTGAGAAGGGGTTAAACTTGAGACTCTACATTAATTCAGATCATTCGTTTTAGAAGATGATTTGCATAATCTCCGATGCAAATCGTTTAAAAGTATTGATGTATTGAGAAAAAAGTTCCATACTAACTAACCATCTTTAGAGAGATTGAATATAAAATCTCAGTTACTTATGGAATAACTTTGAAAGTGAACATGCAATGACTTATATGAACTAACGAAGTAGATATTATATAAATTTTTCTATCCCACAATTCAAGATGAAGTCATCACATTATGATTTCCAGGTGGAATTACCTTGATAACTAACGAAATATAAAAGGAAATGTTTCACAGAGATGCTTGGTCTGTAGTATGGATAGTTGATGATCTGAGAAACGAATCAGAATTGATTAAAATCTACGAAATAAGTAAACAGTATTCATTTAGTATTGTTTGTTTGAATCTTCCCACTGATGCTTAGGACTGCAACTGGTCAGTCTCTTGTTGGCATATATACATACTGTGTGTGTTACCTCGATATAGCCTTAATTCACAAGCATTATAAGCAAAGATGTATAGTAGCTAGCAGTGGAATCCAGCACGTGCGTTTCGTCCTATTTGGGACTCATCAGCTGGATAAATACAGTTGTTGGTAACAAGAAAGGGGTGCTTGTCAACCTTTGATTGAGTTATTGAACATGTTGTTTTATACAGAATTAAAAGTAAAATAAATGAATTCATGCTATTCTACTAGAATCTTTGTTCTTGCTCCTTTCAAAATGAAAAAGGTAACTATGTGTATGAAATACCGTATTTAGCACATATACTATATGACGAACAGGTTGTTAGTGCTCATCTAATCAAAACATCATATTCTTAAACGTATTTGCAATTTACATTTCATTATTTACCTATTTCACATAAATGTATTTAGATATATATCTTTTTAAGATATAAGTAGTGTAAGAGAAACTTTTTGAAATATTGTTTACTGACGTTTCCATATTGTACTAAACATATTACTTACTTACGCATATTACCCCTCGTGGAAGAACACAGGCCGCCCAACAGTATTCTCCATCCAACCCTGTCCTCGAAAATCCTTTCCAGTTATCTCCAGTTAACATTCATCCTTTTCATATCTGCTTCTATTTCCCGGCTTAATGTGTTCTTTGGCCTTCCTCTTTTCCGCTTCCCTTCCGGATTCCAAGTTAGTGATTGCCTCATGATGCAGTTTGGTGATTTCCTCTATGTATGTCCTATCCACTTCCAACATTTTTTCTTAATTTCCTCTTCAGCTGGAAGCAGGTTTGTTCTCTCCCATTAAACGCTGTTGCTGATAGTATCCGACCAGTGAATTTTGAGTATTTTATGTTGACAGTTGTTTATAAATACTTGTGCTTTCTTGACGATGGATTTAGTAGTTCTCCACGTTTCAGTTCCATTTTGACGTTCGTATTGAAGATTCTCAAATTGAAATTAGTTTAGAGTTGTTCCGAGTTCCATATGTTCTTCAATTGTAGCAATGCGGTCCTTGCTTTTCAAATCCTCGCCTTCACATTTGCATCAGATCCTCCTTGTTCATTATTGATTACTAAACATATAATATTAACCTAAACCAATATTATTACTACATCACTCGATGTCTGTTATAATCGGGTGGATACAATGAGAAATTCATCGTTTAAATCTATTTTCTTTTTTTGATTAGCATCTTCCTTAGCTAATTTGGCCTTTTTTAACACTTTTATTGACCTCCTTGTTTGTGAAATTGCAAACACTCGTACTGTAATGTTATGCAATAAATTTTAAACATTTCTACGTTATAAGTAATATCGTGATGTAACGTAGGTAACATTTCGTGGATGAAAAAAAATCATCTTAACAAATAATTATTTCCATAGTTGTAATCATGAGTCAATTGAAGCTAGACCACCAAGGAAAACCTGGAAGCACTGGAAAGCCGTTTCGTCCTGTTATGGGACTCCTCAGCAGTGCGCATCCACGGTCCCGCACTCGCGAGATTCGAACCTAGGACCTACCAGTTTCGCGTCAGAGCAATTGACCGATAGACCACTGAGCCGGCATCCAATGGTGTTAACGTCTAACTTCAACCAATCCACGATGTTTGAGCAACCGTTCACCAGCGAGTGCGGGATCGTGGATGCGCACTGCTGAGGAGTCCCATGATAGGACGAAACGGCCGTTCAGTGCTTCCAGGTTTTCCATGGTGGTCTAGCTTCAATTGACTCATGATTTCAACTATGAAAATACTGAAATCTACACAAAACCCCTTCTGATCGATGAATAATTATTTATAATTTAATTACCCGTAAGTGAGAAACTCCTGAGTCATAGCAATTCTTACTGCTATAGGGCCAATGTTATATACAGCTTTTTGAAGCTCTTCCTCATTATCATCCACTTGTATGTATGAGGATATAGTTGTTACTTTCTTTGATGAATCATATGTACAATTTCCAACCTAAAAAGATGTTAAAAAGACATTCAAAAATCTTTGGCTTAAGATTTTGTACAATAAATAATATTACTTACTTACTTAAGCCTGTTACTCCCACTGGAGCATAGGCCGCCAACCAGCATTCTCCAACACACCTACTTTGTCATGCGCATTCCTTTCTAGTGCTATCCAGTTTTTGTTCATTTCTCTCATGTCTGTCTCCATTTCTCGGCGTAATTTGTTCTTTGGTCTTGCTCTTCTTCTTTGGCCTTGACGATTACATGTGAGGGCTTGTCTTGTGACGCAGTTGGATGATTTCCTCAACGTGTGTCCTATCCACTTCCACCAATTCTTCCTCATTTCTTCCTCCTCTGGATGGAATCTGGTTTGTTCTCTCCCATACTAGAATGTTGCTGATAGTGTCTGGCCAACGGATCCGAATTATCTTGCGTAGACAATTGTTAATAAACACCTGCATCTTCTGGATAATGGCTTTCGTAGTTTTCCACGTCTCTGCCCCATACAGTAAAACTGTGTTGACATTTGTATCACAATAAATCATAAAGTGAAAGAATATTTCAGAGAATATCTCTGATATTCTATTAGCCTTGTGAATGTATGATGACAATTACTTGTGTATAATTTAGATGTTTGGGAAGTGTACTATGAGTTCGACATTTACTTTTGGTTAAAAAAATGACTACTTATTCCAGTGCATAGTTGTATACCATACTATGCTATACGTGTTCCTAAATGATGTTTGAACAAAGCCAGAACAACAATTGAGGCAGGCTTTATTCTATTTGAAAAAGAGTATTAATTCTATGGATTGGCGGCCTGTTTGAACATCTGGGCTACTTGTTCCTGTCATCTATATATTTCAACAAGTTATCTGTCTTTTGTTTGTTTTAACACATCATTATGTCTACTAATCGCATAACCTATTCAGGCACGTTTCTGAAAAGTGTACAACTTTTTGTTGTACAAGTTGCAAAAGACACAATCAGAGATATCGTGGTTGATGGCAATATGCAGCGAAAATGATGTACATTATTCAGATATCGATTCCTGAACTGCTAACTTCTAGCTTGAGACCATTCAGTCTTTATCGTCAGGATTGACCAAGAAGTAAGAAACGGTAACTTATTGAAATACTTTGTGCTGAGAATTCTATACCGTAACAATAATATAATACTGAATAAAGCTAATAAGTAGATTTAAAAAATAAACAAATAAATAGATGTTTCTAAATAATAACCTGACGAACCGTACTTGTATAAGCATAAGAAACTTTTATCAGAATAAGTGATTCACAAATATTAAGTCAAAGGTTGGATTTCATTTTGTATCCATTAGTAAGTCTTTAAACCATAATTGTAGTTTAAATTTTAATAGTCTGTTGTCTTATGGCTTTGAATAATACAATCATCAATGATATACTTACTTTTCCAGTAAAAGGATAATCTTGTTGAGATTCTACACCATTCTGTTTTATAAAATCAAATGCTACGGATACTGGATTCTCCACACACTCATGATCTCCAGCACAGTCTACCAGTTGTTGTGAAGATAATGGAGTAAGAGTTCCTGTCTTGATTTTGACTTGCCCTTCTAGCGCTTCAACTGAAGCAATTGCCCATGAAGATGCACAGTCTTCCTATAGAAAACGATAATCACAATATATCTGAGTTAAATCTGTAGATAGAAGACGTTCTGATGATATCCTAGTTATCATGGATAGTCTGTCAAATAAATATGTGAACTTATTTACTGAAGTTGTCAGCTGTCAACGATCTTCGATTCCTTCCACTGCTGAGTACATCTGACCTCTACTTACCGGCGAGATTTTCGATTGGTAATCTGAATGACAGAACACCTGAAATATATTCCGGAGAATTACTTAGGGTTAACAAATTTGTTTCAAACCTACGGAACGTGATTAGGTGAACGGAATATACCAACTGATCAGTAAAATGAGAAAGATAAGTTCAATGAAGAGCTCTCGTTTCAGCGAATTCATTTTCAAAGCTGTACAATCGCAAATATACATACTACTTATCTTTCAAAATGATAGTAATTACAATAATAATGATAATCAAATCCTGCTAAATATGATAACAGTGAAACAGAATAAACAAAAGCATAAGAACGTTATTTTGATCAAAAGAAACTAATGGTAACATTTTTGTCCTATTGTGGAACTCTTCAGTAGTGCGCATCCACGACCTCGCCTATGAAAGTACTATGAAAATACTAAATCTTCACAAAAACCTTTTCTGATGGTAATTTTTTTATTGAGATCATGATTGGATGAATGTGCACTGCTGAATAGTTCCATACTAGGATGAAATGGCTATTCAGTGTTTCCGTGTTTTCAATGGTGGTCTTACATTCATCTGTTCATGATCTTAATAAAAACTCAACAATCTCCACAACCGTATACTAATAATAACTTTGTTGACAACATGAACATCCATCATAAAGATAAATAAGGAGATTATAATAAAGAAGAGAAGGCTTAGTGTGGTAAGATAAAATGTTGAAATTCAGAAGAATTGTGATGAGGAAGATCACAGGAACGTAAAGAAAGCATTTGAGGACAAACGGTTTATAGAGATGATAGAAGGGAAGCAGATAGTGTCGACATTTCTTCACTCATATCAATACACGTGGACAACTACGGACATACATTCGACTGGGAAAATGTGCAGATTTTGGACAGAGGCAATTCCAAAAATACCAGAGAATTTTTAGAAGCTTGGCACTCAGGTCAATCAGCAATAAACAAACATATTGAAATCAATCCAATCTATCAACCAATCAAGAAAATTATGCAGGAACATAGGAACAAAAATCAAACCAATAGGAGATACAACCAAAACAAAGAAATAAACAATGACAGATTTAAGGTCAATAAGAACCAATCAACATCGAGGTGCAGAGGACAAGCTGTGAATCACATGTGAAGAAATTTAAACACTTCACTTCTACCCGAAGTTTGTACTGATGATGTCGTTCAGAAGGATGATGAAGGCTCTACGACCAAAACATCCAGCTCAGAGAACAAACCAACATAAAAAAAAACCATGGTAGAAGAAGAAGTTGTACCAGTTTCTTTTGGACACATAATCCTGGCTTTTGCAGAAGTATAGCTATTACTTTGATAGTGTTAACAAGATGGAATATAGCTGTTTTTGGCGGCTTTCTATTTGTCTTGTAGGTGACTTTGAACACAAAGATCGCTTTGATTGAATGACTTATGTTCTCAAGTTGTTCGATCATTGAACTTCTTATTGAGCCATTCCCATCTCTTTCCAACTGAGCCGAGTAACGTTCTCAAATTCTTTTTGATAAGACAAGCATCGAACGACCGATTTGACAAATACATTACTTACTTACTTATGCCTGTTAATCTCAATCGAGTATAGGTCACAGAACAGCATTCTCCAACACACTCTGTTCTGGGCCTTCCTTTCTAATTCTGTCCAATTGTTGTTCATTCTTCTCATATCTGTTCCCATTTCTCAGTGTAATGTGTTCTTTGATATTCCACTTTCCCTTTGGCGTTGATGATTCCAAGTAAGAGCTTGCTTTGTGACGCAGTTGACTGCTTCCCTTAATTTGTGTCCTATCCACTTCCACCAATTCTTCCTCATTTCTTCCTCCTCTGGATGGAATCTGGTTTGTTCTCTCCCACAATAGCTTGTTGCTGATAGTGTCTGGCCAACGGATCCGAATTATCTTGCGTAGACAATTGTTAATAAACACCTGTATCTTCTGGATGATGACTTTCGTAGTTCGCCAGATTTCCGCTCCATACAGTAGAGCTGTCCTGACATTTGTATTGAAAATTCTGACTTTGGTGTTTGTTGAAAGTTGTTTTGAGTTCCAGATATTCTTCAGTTGTAAATATGCTGCTCTTGCTTTGCCGACCCGGGTCTTCACATCTGCATCAGATTCACCGTGTTCATCAATGATGCTGCCCAGATACAAATACATTCTTCCTTTTTAATGTTTCCCATCAACTTAGCACCCAAATACTGTCAAACCATTTGATCAAATTTAGATGAACTTTCTTATAAAAAGAAGATTGATATACTTTAAATCTTATTAAGTAGGGTCTTCATGACTTCAATTTTTGCATATTATTTTCTGGACACACTATTTATTCAATACAACCACGGAAAAGAATAAAATTCTCAGGAAAAAAAGTAAAAAGGAATGAAGCATGTTACATCCTAGCGAAGACATAAGTACAGGTAACCCCCAGAACCTATTAATGGACGATTATTCTATATATATTCTTATTGTTTAAATATTGAGTAACTAGATTGTGTATATCTGTATTCATCTTATGATAAGATTCATTTTGACCTATGAATTATTACTGTACGATTCAGTTTATTGATTACTGTATCCCACGTTCACAGCCACATTTGTCTTGATGTTGTACAAATATTATTTTCTATTTTATGGTGTGATGCGATCTGTCTGTCTGGTATATAAACCGAGTATGCTTGAAATCAATGATTCACATAGCAAAAGCTGTATTTGGTGTTCTGGACTCAACTGGAAGGGCTAGGTGAATAAAGGACCAATAAGGGCGCTAGACTACTCATACTGGTCGAACGTCATTGATTTGGCACAGTATTAAGATTAGACACGTCGTATTCTGACTGATGGATAATTCACGTGATAAGAAGCCAGATATGAGACCACAACAAATTGGCAACGGCCTTCTTTTAAAAGTCATAACAAAGCATATTTTGATAAATAATATACAAAAAGATAAAGAAGAAACTAACTTGTGTCTTTACTGGTGTCACTGTATCATTGTTTCTCCAATCAACGTATTCTGGTATATTATTATCATTATTAATATTATTATTACGTAATTTATTCATTTTTTTTGTATTTTTGAAATATTGATTATTTTTTTTAATTTTTTGATTATAAAATTCATTCCAATTTATTGCTGTATATTGATTTATTGATTTCCGATAAGTTTTTATCCCTAAATCATAATATAAATTATGTAATAATATTTTTTGTATATTTAATTGCCAATAATAAAAATCTTTTAATTCATCAGTTTTTTGATAATACTGATTATAACGTAGTTGCCATGTCAACCATAATAAATAATAATCGATAGTATTATTATTATTATTATTATTATTATCCCAGGATTGATTATATAATTCACAATTGAAAGATAAAATCAAGAATGATGATATAATAATAATAAGAAAGTTTATAATCATTATGAATGAAATTTGCCAACAAAAAGAGATTTTCAAGTTGTCATATGAAATGAGGGGACATCCATATATATAGAGGTATATATGTAGATATAACGTCATAGAAACCAAAGTTCTCTTTTTTAAAATAAAAAAAACTCTTAAAATCTGTTATTCTACATAGTAACACAATGAAACTTATAAATATAGTTGATAATCATAGTAATGGGGTAGTTTGTTTTTTGGTTATTCAATACAAATAGATTGTACTTTGGACTAATGATTTCCATATCATGATATGATTATGAAGGGTGAATTTAGTTACAAATTGTAATAAATAAGTTTAGTAATTATAACTTCACCCCGCCCCCGATTGCACAAACAGGTGTCTATCAGGAATTAGTAGCTAAGTGGATAACATGATGGTGTTTAGAGTGAATAGTGATGAATTTGAGTCTCAGAGTGAACATCAACTCTGAGATTCAGGTATATTCAGTTGACGAGTTCCAAAGAAGACGAAACATGCGTCATGGATTCCACTGCTAGTCACTATCCATCTTTGTTTATACATAGTTGACAATTGAAGTCACTTAATATTGTTTGTTTGAATCTTCCCATTGATGTTGTTTTGGACTGCAACTAGTCAGTCTCTAATTGGCATATGTGCATACTGTGCGTATTGCCTCGATATAGCCTTAATTCACAAGCATTCTAACGAAACGCGCGTCCTGGATTCCACTGCTAGTCACTATCCATCTTTGTTTATAAGACTTTCGAATTAAGACAATATCGAGGCAATACGCATAGTATGCACATATGCCAATAGAGATTGACCAGTCGCAGTCCTAAACATCAATGAGAGGAGTCAAACTAACAATACCAAGTGAATTTAAACTTCACCCCATTGCACAAGCAAGTGGTTATCAGGACTTAGTAGCTAAGTGGATAACATGATGGTGTTTGAAGCAAATAGTGATCGATTTGAGTCTCAGAGTGAACATCAACTCTAAGATGCAGGTACATTCAGTTGACGAGTTTCAAATAAGACGAAACATGCGTCCTGAACTCCACTGCTAGTCACTGTCTATCTTTGATTATAAAGCTTGTGAGTTAAGGCAATATCGAGGCAGTCCTCACAGGATGCACATATATCAACAACAGACTGATCAAATGCAGTCCTAAATAACAATGGGATGATGCAAGTAAACAACACCAAGCGATTGTTGGGATACATATTTATATAGATTATTTTAGATAATATTTTCATTACAAACTGATTTCAATAAAATAATTATTGAGAATAACGGAAGCTTGATTAGGTATCTAGTTCAAGATTTGGACTATTTAAATGTATTCACTCAGAATACTGTCAATGATCAACTTCACAATCTCTACATCTTTTTATAAGTAAGATATATTGACAACAATTAGTTAGAATTTAACGTTTCAGCGTTTATGAATCTTAGTCACTAAACAACATTAAAAGACTATTGGTCAATATCATTGGTAATATCTCTTTCTTGTTGAATTTTGCCGAGAATAGTATCTCATTGAATCGGAAGATGTGAACCCAGTAGTCTATCGTAATTCTCAAGTTGCTTGTAGGCCGTAGATATTATTTCTAAAAGCGTCATATGTTTAAACTACTGAGGATTTCTAGTCTACCATTGGATAGCTGTAATCTACTTTTCTGTTTTCAACAGTCATTTAAATGAAAGCAGATGTAATTTGTTGAGTAAAATTTATGTCTACAATTCTGGAGTCAGTTATTGACTCACGGCCTCAGGTGCCCTGGTATGGCCGAGAGTGGGGAGAGTCCGCTATCCTTCTCCGAATTCTCACATAGCCATGCGTATATAGCCTCTGCAAGGGAAGCCCTACTCACTGCCTTCTCACAGTGGCATTACTGTTGTTTACGAAATTGAGAGGACAAAAAGCGAATATCCGGAGCTTTAACCGGGTTGGTGGACACAGAAAGTTCACCTAGGAGAGTTGGAAAACCCTCATTCCAAACCAATGGTGCACATGGGCTCCAGTATCCTGAGGGAACAAATAGCGTATGAATCAATCGTTGGTCACCGGCTACCATGGGACTGCATCTACTCACGATGCTTCACTGTCTTGTGGATCAGACCTTTAGGTCAAAGGCTCCGGGTGTGGCACCCTAAAAAACCACCTGCTTCGGTTTGGGCATCTGAGCAGTGTCACAGCCGTCACACAAATCAAATGTGATTTGTGTGGTGCATATATATCTGGTGCTCCTTTGTACAAATATTTATGTGTTTAAATATTGACTCATGAAATTTAGGGACTTCAGTAGTTTGTTTGTGAATGAACTCATGAATATAAATATATGTCACCAACCGAAGAATATGAACAACTAATTCATTTTATTTTAGAACACTTTGTTAGTGAACACCTATGGCTTCATTCGAATTCAAAACCTCGATATTTCATTGTAAGGGTTATACTAGGTAATGTTTGGATGAATGTAGAATGCTTAAAAACAGTAATAATTGTAATCTCAGAATTCCAATCATTCTCCGTAACTTCATCTCACAATTAATTGTGTACATAAAAATTCACTAACAGTAATCTTTGAACAATTTAACTGAGAATGTATTGTAGTGATATATTTCTGCAAAAGTACATGTCATCAACGAACTACCATCAACGTATACTTAGAGGCGGCCAAACCAAAACGTGGCATCAGTGCTTGAAGTCACTAACTATTAGTCTGAACCATGTTGGTAGATGCAGACTACTTGGTTGGGGTCCGCGTGACTATCGTAACCAATGGTTGGAGACTCTAGGTGAAATGGCTCAGAATCAATCACAATGGCGTAAGTGTATACACTCTTTATCTTCCCTTAAACTGTGAGATTAAAATTGCTTCATAACTTTCTTCCTTCCTATACTATATCCTTATATACAACCTTTCTTTCATATACTACCATCACTAAATGAACTACTTCTATGAATTTGGTGTTCTTCTTGTTGTGCTAATGAGGTATGGCAACTTAGACCGATGCATATATGTGCCTGGTCTTACGTTGTAGCTGACTGACTGAACGTATACTTAGGTCATCATTAGTATTGAATATATACTGAACTCCCTTAAAAACTTTTTAAATGACAAATAATAATCAAACAAATCGATAAGGATAAATGAGATCGAATATAATGATGAAATGAACGTAATTACCATTGAAAATAAATTTAGAGCCTATATAATTCAGCTCCGAAAGAAGATGACATTTCACCTTTTCAATGGAGCTAATTCATTCTCCTGATTTGTTTTCCATTACTGAACTATTTATGTTATTTATGGCTCAAACTTCCCATTAGAGGTGAATCTTCAGTGAAGTTACGAATTTTCAAGTACCTCCTCTAATACGATGTAATGAAGGAAGTGAAAAATATAGGTTTACCACTTTTCTGAACATCTTTTTTGTAAATCTAAGGGTTTTTCCAGATATTTAGAGGTTAGATTTCATACCATTTGTTCTCTTGTTTCTATTCCGTCTTTGTTTATTCTACAGATCAACTGTCGTATACTTTCTTTTAAATATCGGTAAACATACATATATGGAAACTGATTTACAACTGAAAGGAAGCCGTAAAATAAAATACGAATTTATCTTATGGTCGCACTGATGGAAAGTAATCATTCTAAAAATGAACAAAGTCTTCATGAGCAGTAGTCAGAAACACTAATACTGTAGTGTGGTCTACTTATATCCATATAAGTAGTATATGGTGATGGTCAGATATAGAATATATTTTGGCAGAAGACCGATAATGAAAGAACTGAAATGAAGCGCAATCGGTAAGAAAATGCATGAACAATGAAACTAGAGATGATGGATTGATATTTACAGAAGGAACAATGAAGATTGAGACAATTGATGGTTATTTTGCAAATTAACTATTCATTGTATGGTTATTAGAATTTAGTGAGATAGTCTGCAATTTTTGCTTAAATACATTCGATTGTCCTCAGTCGTATTCTGTTCACAACAATACGATTCATGTCGTTAGGTCAAATCAAAATACTCGTTGATTGATGTATAAAGCATTGAGGATTTATGTTGGTAGTTAGTTGTTAACGCTATATTGGATACTATAAGACTCAATACTGATCATTTCATCAAAAACAAGGGCAATTGTTTAAAAAGTCGCTTCGATACATATACCCTGTAATACTTTTATACTTCAGCTTAGTACAAACAGTTTTCCTGATGAGGATTAAAATTTTCATAGTCGATGAGTTGAAACAAACTAATTGATGTTCCCCTATGTTAACAGATATATGATGTTGTATCCCTTGAAGAATTATGAATGGTAACTTTGAGGACTGTTTATGGACCAATGTGATATGTATATTTCCTATTGTATAATTGTTAAGTAACTTAACTATTCATATTAGTATCCCTCTTCTTATAAGCTTTATTTTGATCTATGAACTATTATCATACGATTTACCATTCTTGAGTTATCCCTAGTCTATTAACTACTGTTCCCCCTATTCACAGCCACATTTGGCCAAATCTTGTACAAATGTTATTTTCTATTATATGGTAGGATATGGTCTGTTTGATTGGCATATAAACCTAGTATGTTTGTGAATAATGATTCATATTGCAGAGTCTGTTATTGATGTTCTGGACTCAACTGGCTTGACTAAGCAGATAGCATGGACTGATAGGTACTCAAGACTGCCCATACGGCTTTTGTGTATCATTAGGCGATCAATAAATTGGCGGTCTTATCACGTCATATATCAAACAGGGCACATGCACCCACTCAATCGATATACCTTCACTACAGTTAAAAATCATCATTTATTGTTTACTTAGATTTATCAAAGGCACTGAGAAATTGCCGCATCTCAGTGGATTGAATTTTGAACTACAAGTGATCATTGATCTAGTCAATTATGAAAAAAAATATAATTCAGAATTTATAATTTCGTAAACTTTGACTAGGTATGTTAAAAAGCGAAGACAATATTCTGTATAGCTTTTGTTTTTATAATAGACTTCGTTAACATTTCTCTTTAATAGTTGAAAGCGTGAGTCAATTGAAGCTACACCACCATGGAAAACCTGGAAGCAATGGACGGCCGTTTCGTCCTATTATGGGACTCTTCAACAGTGCGCATCCACGATCCCGCACCCGCGAGATTCGAACCCAGGACCTACCTTATCCTTAAACTTCTTTGTAACTCAGTATTTCTGAAGCGAATGACCTGTTAGTATACCTTTTCGCTAGTTCCAAGTTAACTTATTTTATCAAACAATTTCGAAGTTCACAGACCAGTGTCAGTGTAGTGAACAAGACACTAGTTGGGAAACAATCGAATGTATTTAAACACAAATTACAGACTATTTCACTAAATTCTGATAATAGGACGAAACGCGCGTCCTGGATTCCAATGCTAGTCACTATCCATCTTTGCTCACATACAATGAACAGTTAATTTGCAAAATAACCATCAATTATCTCAATCTTCATTGTTCCTTCTGTAAATATCAATCCATCATCTCTAATTTCATTGTTTATGCATTTTCCTATCTATTGCGCTTCATTTCAGTTCTTTCCTTATCGGTCTTCTGCTAAAATACATTCTATGTCTGACCATCACCATATACTACTTATATGGATATAAGTAGACCATACCACATTAGTAATCAGCTGATAGACTATTATTATCATTATTATTGGGCTCTTACAATGTTTTTGGAAAACTAACCAGAGATTTTAGAATCATTTTTATTTTTGTGTGTAAATAGCTGACTACAGAGCCTACCTGTAATTTCAGAAACATCCATTTACAGAAGACTATTTCTACGACACAAGCACACAATTTGTATTGGTTATCTAAAGACCAACGTATATGTGCAAATATTTTGTGCACTATGTTAAAAAGCTCAGTGATTGAATTGATAAGTACGTTTTAGGAAATTCGGAATCTTCTCATGGAGCCCGCTCAGGATTACTGTTGGTCACAGGCACGGCTAAAGAAGGTAGTTTTCTCCTAGAGTTAGTAACCCAACCTTGTAAACAAGAACCTTACAATAGACGCTGACTAGAAAAAAAACATTTAAACCAGTTACATCATTCCCTGTGAGTTCCGCAGTTTTTATATAGGAGTGAAATCGGGAGTCTCTAGAATTCATGAAGCTGATGTTGTTTCTGATGATTACACCAACAATCAATGCAGGTGCATGGAATATGCGGACGATGTGTAAGACTGATAGGTCATCCAGACAGTCACAGAAATGAAACAGTACAAACTGGGTGTACTTAGAATGAGTGATACCCAATGGACCCTAGCTAGATAGAAGAGAAAAAGTTAAAGAGGATTCTTATTGTATTCCGGCCTCGAAGAATAAAATGTCTTATACGTTAGACATTTGACTGATTTATCTACAAAAATGCAGAATTAGCTTATAGGATGGAAACTATTTAACTGCAGGATTATCAAGGTATCTTTTTAAATAAAAAAAGGGAAAGGATTATAATAGACGTAATCAAGTACTATGAATCGCTAACACGAAGAACAAGGATGATAAAGATATATTGGCGAGACTATAATTTATGGACGACCTTTGAACGGATCTTAAGTGAATTTGAGAAATGTTAGCCAATCAGTAAACGGTGAGAAAAGAGTAAAAATTCATCATACAAAACCAAATAGCTGAGGTGGATACACTTCTTTCATATAGTCCAAAAACTTGTCAAGGTTAGAAAAAGGTTCAAAGGTTTCAAAATCGTAATGCATAAGGTAGAGGAACTCATCCATATCGCTCCATAATAGTTGGTCTCTGGAGCCATGATAAGGTCACAAAAACCCTCTCAGCCTCAACCACATAGCTTCATTATTGTTTGTGTGTACTCCGGTTGCGTAAGTTTATCATTTTTATTATAGATATTTCCCTACAATATTCATACAACTGAGCCGATTTTATTGGTGCTTTTATTATACATTTGGCGGCAATTATTATAATATGCCTTAGTCTCAATCTGGATCGAGCGATAAAGGTTCCTATTCTACCAAACGTCTTCCTTCAACATATATTACATCGAAGGACAACATAACGGTAGTCCGCACAAGGTCTACAAGTCATTTAATACTCGTAATTACAAATACTAGAACTTCTTTGTAGTCCCATTTATTTTAGCCGCTTAATTGTCACGTTTTCTCTAAAGTCCTTTGTGAACCGATTGTACATAAGCATCAGGTACTGAAATAGGCGCCGTGGCCTTGAAATCCCTCAAACGCTTGTCATTGGCTCGTCCATAAATAATAATCTCGCCGACAAATTTATAATCGACTGTTGTTCATCGTAGTGATATGTCTAAAAAGTGACTTGATCATCTTAATAAGGCATCTAGACACCAAGATCAGGGTTGACAACATTGGGTATGATCATGTCATTTCGTGACCAATAAACAAATTCTCGTCAGAATCGATAATAACCGCAACATCTATACGATCTAGATACTGTCTAAAATGAAAAGTAATCAATCATATAGTACATAGATCAGGAACTCATGTAACATTTGAATGCTTCAGTTCTGTATAAATGAATCAATCTTTTATTTTCTATTAATGAAATATGAAATAATCAATTCTGTCAACAAGTAGAATGTAAATAAGTTCAAATATAAAAACAACTGTTGTTGTGTACAGGACTGTAAGAGTTTTCAAAAAAAAAAAGTTGTTGCTATGGGAAATTTCAAAAATATTTTTCATCTGTAAACATTTTTTAAATGAACCAAAAAAAATTATTTATTCATTTTCATTTCGTCTCATAATTTCTGGATTAAAATAACGCCATATATAAATTTTTCCATCATTTGATGCAGAAAATAAATAATCCCCATAAATCTATGAGAGAAAATTGAATAATAATAATGATGAATAATTTTTAATCAAATTGTTAATACTACTTATTAATAATAAGTAATACATACTCTAATTGAGAAAACAGTTTATGATATCATGAAAATTATTTTTGCGAAAATCTTATGAAATTTAAGTAGACAACATTGTCTTACTCCGGTCTTTACTGGAAATGTATCTGTCCTTGTCCTCCATTCACCACTTTGCATTGTAGTCCATCATATGAGTTCCGGATAATGTCGACGATTTTCTCAGGGACTCCTTTGGTGCATGATAGTGTCGAAGAAGTTTCTGTGATGTTCTCCTATCCACACTGTCGAACGCCTTCTCATAGTCAATGAAGTTGATGTATAGTGATGAATTCTACTTAACTGGTTATTCGACGATGATCTGTAGTGTCGCAATTTGGTCTGTGCACTTGTTCTTCCTTCCAAATCTTCATGAATAGAAGGTGAAGCATGTTTGCTGTTACTTCAATGTCTGACTTCAGTGCCTCAGGTGGTATATTGTCAGGTCCTGAAGCTTTCCCACTCTTGATCTGTCTGGTGGCCATCTTGATTTCAATTATCGTTGGTGGAGTGACATATATAGGAAGATTTGTATGTGCTGCTTCGATGTCCGGTGGATTCATTGGAGCTGGTCTATTCAGCAGTTCTACGACAAATTCTACCCATCTTTTCCTCTGTTCTTGAATATCCGTGATCATCTTTCCTTCTTTGTCCTTAACTAGTCTCTGTGGTTTTTTATATCTCCCTGCCAGTTTCTTCCTTGTATCATATCGTTGTTTCATATTCCCTTCTCTTGCAGCTTTTTCCGCCGTCGTTGCTAGTTCTCCCATGTACTTCTGCTTGTCGGCCTTAATGCTTTTCTTCACTTCCTTGTTTGCTTCTGAGTAGTCTGCTTGTGCTTTGACTTTCTCTGTTCGTGTTCGAATGTTCTTAATTGCTGTCTTCTTGTTCTTCCTTTCTTCAAATTTGCCCAAGGTTTCCATAGAGATCCATTCCTTATAGTGATGCTTGTTGCCGCCTCGTGGCACCTCCCAACACATTGAAGTTAATGCTTCTTTGATCCCTTTCCAGTTTTCCTCCAAATTAGTTTCTTGTTCTTTCAGTAGATCCTGTAAAACTTGGAACCTGTTGTTGAGAGCTTCAGTCTCATCTTGGCCACAACCAGCTAGTGGGGATCTGAAGCTATGTCAGCTCCTCTCCCGGTTCTCATATCTTCAGTTGTCCTTCTGATTTTTCCATGGATACAAATATGATCTATCTGGTTCTCTGTGGTTTGGTCCGGTGAGATCCATGTAGTTTTATGTAAGCGTTTGTGTGGAAATATTGTGCTTCCTAAAACCAATTTGTTGAATGCACATATATTTGCAAATCTCTCCCCACTTTCATTTCTCTCTCCCAGTCCATGTCGTCCCATTATATCTTCATGTCCTGTGTTGTCCACTCCGACTTAAGCATTTAGATCTCCCTTCAGGATGGTCAAGTCTTTTCCTGAGCACTTCGTTATGATTGATTGTATCCTCTCGTAGAACTGATTTTTATCGTCGTCATTGTTGTAATTGGTGGGTGCATAAAATTGGATAACATTCATTGTGATCCCCTCCTTCTTTGTTTTGAATGATGCTTTGATGATTGTGGATCCATGAGATTCCCATCCCACAAGTGCATTTTGTGCTTCTCTGGACAACATTAGAGAAAATCTCTGATTGTGTGGAGCATTTTTCTCTTCGTGATCAGAGTACAGCAGCATCTCTCCCGTACCTAGCCTTTGCTGTGCAGCTTGTTTCCGATGGATTTCGCTGATTCCGAGTACTACCAATTTGTATCTCCTCATTTCTGTTTCTATTTGACTGGTCTTCCCTGTCCCCCACATTGTCCGGACGTTCCATGTACCTATAAAGAGTGTTGCTCTGGTTGTTAGAAGGTGCATCGGCCTCATGACTTTCGAAGGATTCGGCTTTCATCATGAGGCATCATAATTCATCCTTCAACTCCCAGGGCAGATTTTAAATGGTTTAATTTCTTTAATCTAGTTGGCGCTAATTAATCATAATAATAATAATTACTATCAAGATATATATAACTTATGTTTGTGCACAATGTAAAAGAAACTTACCTTGAACATGACACAACTTTCTTGATTTGGATGAATTAACTTCTTTAATAATTCACCTGTTTTTTCATCAAACAATCTTACACATCCATCACTACAAGCAGTAATGACTAGTAAATATATTTTTTCAAAAGTAAGAATAAGATTCATTTAAGTAGTATATAAAGTAACATAATCACATAAGTGGTTAAAGAACATACTAAATAAATGATTGATTAAAAAGCAACTGAGAACTAGTTAATGAAACTTTTCTACTGCTAATTATAGTACCATTCATTAATATCCTGATTACTTACTTACTTACTTATGCCTGTTACTCCACCTGTAGCTCCTCCGGGGGCTACTGCCGGTCCCAAGCCCGGGTAAAGGAGGAGGGTTGGGCATGAGGTTAGCAACCCCATACCGTAGAAAACCAACTCGCTAAAAAAACGGTAACTTGAAAAAACTATTCAATATCCTGATAGTTTAATATTATTGAATATCCAAACTTTTAGACATATTTATACAAGTATCTTAGTAAGAGTGTGGTGTGGGTTACTTATATCCACATAAGTAGTATATAATTATGGTCGGAATTTAAGTAAAAGATCGATAACGAAAGAGCGAGGACGAAGCGTAATTGATATAAAAATGCACGAACAATGAGTCAGTCACAACGTAGAACTTCGTACGTACGTACATCAGTTCAAGTTGCCATACCGCACTAGCACAGAGATTCAGTTGTCGTTTCAAATCCCATAGTGGTAGAAGTAGTAAGAGTATAACCAGTAATCGGAAGGATTAGGGTTTGAAGATGTTATTGAAGGAGTACGATCCAATGAAATAAATTTGGAGAGAGAGAAAAAAAGACAAAGACATGAAGATTAGAATTTGGGAGAACACAAAGAGTGGATGCACCTATACCATCGCAAACGATTTTGAGCCATGTCATTCAAGGTCTCTAACCATCGATTGCTATCATCTCGCGAATCCCAACCAGGTAGTCTACACCTACCAACATGACTCAGTGCACTTGTCAGTGACTTCATGAATTTGTACCACGTTTTGTTCTGGTCGCCCCTAGCTATCTTCCAACCTATTCATACACCATAAAACATTGCACGAAGAATGAAATCAGAGAAGATGGACTGATATTTGCAGAAAGAACGGTCAAGATTAAGACAATTGATTGATAGTTTGCAAATTAACTGTTAACTGTATGGTTAACCGATTTTACTGAGATATTCTGTAGTTTTGTGCCCAAATACATTCGATCGTCCCCACGCTTGTTCTTGTTCACTACAAGAGTATAACCTTTAATCTAATCCAAAGTAAATATGTTAAGAAGATGGTGATGATATGGATTATGGAAACCTAATTAAGCTAGATTGCCCAATAAGATGGTGGTTGGAGGTGGTCAGCACGAAACCCTAGACCCGGGTTTCGAGCTAATTGGCATTCGCCAGCAAGGTGTACCTGTAATCTTGAGGGAACTGGTGCTCCCTGACGGATTCGATCCCGTGTCACTCAGCTACCACTGAGCTATTCGGGCCGTGACCAACTTCCTGTAGGACTGAGATTGCTCAATCTAAATTCAGTACTTTCCTCATCATTCTCAACATCATAAATTAAAAATAAAAACAAAAATTTCAATAGACAGTGAGTTGTTCAATACCCTTGAATCCTCCAATAGTAATTTCGTTGTTTTATACCGTCTACTAGACATTATTTTCACTTCTTCTAGCCTATAACCCCACCAGTAATACGGGTGATTAAAATATTGTAACTGGAACTGTAATGAACAAGAAAAAGGGTGGGGACGATCGAATGTATTTGAGCACAAAATTACAGAATATCTTAGTAAAATATGAGAACCATATAGTAAATAGTTAATTTGTAAACTATCAATCAATTGTCTCAATCTTGACTGTTCCTTCTGCAAATATCAGTCCATCGTCTCCGATTTCATTGTTCATGCATTTTCATGCCAATTGAGCTTCGTTCTCGTTCTTTCCACATCGATCTTCTACTGAAATACATTCAATGTTCGACCTTCGTAATATACTACTTATGTGGATATAAGTAACTCAGACCACAGTACTACTAATCATCTTGTACACAAGTTGACGAAATAATACTCTGTCATTAATTGTTATATCCCGATAACAATAATGAATGGTAACTTTGGGATCCATTTATATACCAGTATTATGCATGTAATTTTTATCGTATATTTGCTTAATAACTAAGCTATTCATATTCATATTGTGAATTAAGGCTATATCGAGGCAATACACACAGTATGCACATATGCCAATTAGAGACTGACCAGTTGCAGTGCTAACACATCGATGGGAAGATTATAACAAACAATACTAAATTAAATTAAACTTCACCCCATCGCACAAGCAAGTGGCTATCAGGACTCAGTGGCCGAGTGGATAACGCGATGGTGTTTGAAGCGAGGGTACTGGGTTCGAGTCCCAGAGTAAACAACAAACCTGAGGTGCAGGTACATCCAGCTGACAAGTCCCAAATGGGATGAAACGCGCGTCCTGGATTCCATTGCTAGCCGCTATCCATCTCTGCTATTCATATTCATGTTCCTTTCATTGTGAGCCTCATTTTGACCCTTAGACTATTATTGTACGATTTACCATTGCTGAGTTATACCCAATCTATTGATTACTGCTCCCCCTATTCACAGCCACATTTGGCTAACTCTTGTACAAATGTTATTTTTTATTTTATTGGTACGATTTGGTCAATCTGTTTGGTATATAAACTCAGTATGTTTGAAATACATGGATTCATACCACAGAGGCTGTTATTGGTGTTTTGGACTTAACTGGCTGGGCTAGGCAGAAGTAGGACCAGTTAGCACTCTAGACTGCTCGTACGGTTTTCGTGTATCACTGTTCCGATCGATAATTCGCTGCTCTCTGATTGGCGGTTTTATTACTTCATACATTAACGGGGCATCCACTCGGCCACAAGATATAACATTAATACTGTTTGATCCCAATTTAATTTGAAAGTTCAGCTTACTATATATCGAATTTTTAGATTGTTTTCATGTAGGCAGTCATCTACACTTATTGTTATAATTTGCTGTTTTTTAAAAAGCGTTAATGTTCATTATTGACTTACCCATTCCTTCATGATTTCTAACATAATTTACTGAACGAGTATGTTTTGAGAATACTCTTATTTGTTTACCAGTTTCAATAGACCATGATCTTGCTGTATGATCAATACTTCCTGTATATAACATTTTATTATTAATCTGAAATTTTAGATGGTACAGTAAAATAAAGATAAGTTCTGCATAGAAGTATATCACGTAAAGTCAAACAAAGAGCATCCAATGCTGGCTAACTTAACTTAGTGATTATATCAATATAAATCGATCATGAATGAAAACTAAATAAACACAAGCATTGTAAGCAAAGATGGATAGTGGCTAGCAGTGGCATCCAGGACGCGTGTTTCGTCCTATTTGGGACTCGTCAGCTGTATGTACCTGCATCTCAGAGTTGATGTCCACTCTGGGACTCGAACCTAGTACCACTTGGCCACTGAGTCCTGATAACCACTTGCTTGTGCGATGGGGTGAAGTTTAAATTCATTTAGTATTGTTTGTTTGAATCTTCCCATCGATGTGTTAGGACTGCAACTGGTAAATATTTTAGTCCTAAAAGAGGTTAGTAGGGGATAAAATAGCTTCGTGATATCATCTCTCATCGTAACACTGATGCTTCTAATTCGACAGGAACCATTGATTCTCTGAAGATTGAAAAATGTTTTTGATGACAAGTACCAACTATCATGAAACATTGGTTCAGATCTATGTGCCAATTTCCTCTTACTTACTACTACGTTAAGATTTCTAAATTGCATATACTGAACACTTAAAATGCCTAAAAGATATTAACTTTTAATCCGTTAAAGAACTCCATAAGTAATTTAACATCGCCAACATTAACATACCTTTAGTAACCAAAGATAGAGTGGTGGTCATCAAATAACACAGTGTAATTTACGTTAATTAATCAACAACAAAAAAGAGATAAGCAAAGTAAAATAGCTATATGATGCGCTTTTCTCCCTTTCTGAGATGATGAGAAAGGGATCTTAATGGAACTTGTAAGCATCGAATAAGTCGTTTGTCCAATAGAATATTAATGTATACCATTCAGATTCAAACAGGTAAACATATGTACTTTGTTAATTAAAGATTCAAACTGTGTCAATATATCACCATCTTATTAATTCATCAGTCTTTATAATGATATAAACCATTCCAAGTATTGGATAGCGGCTAGCAGTGGAATCCAGGACTCACGTTTCGCCCTATTTCACACTCGTTAGTTGGATGTACCTGCATCTCAGAGTTGATGCTCACTCCGAGACTCAAACCCAGTACCATTCGTTTCAAACGCCATCGCGTTATCCAGTTAGCTACAGAGTCCTAATAGCCACCTGCTTGTGCAATGGAATGAAGTTTAAATTCAATTAGTATTGTTTGTTTGAATCTTCCCACTATCCATCTTTGCTTAAAATGCTTATGAATTAAGGCTATATCGAGGCAATACTCATAGTATGCACATATGCCAATTAGAGACTGACTAGTTGCAGTCCAAAACAACATCAATGGGAAGATTCAAACAAACAATACTAATTGAATTTATTCCAAGTATTCATACTGAATAAATTATCCTAGATATCCTCATATTATTGCCTGTTATAATAACTGACAGCTAATTTCATCGAGGAGTTAATTCAGCCATTGTTCAGGTACACCAAGAGATGGATGGGATAGACTTTTTTATATTTTGAAATCAATATTTCCTAGTAACCGTCATTTCGAGTAATGGAAATACGGAATAAATACTGATAACATCCTAGATACGAAAAGAATTTCTGTTCTTGTCGTTAAGTACTTCATTTATAACTAATTTATAGTTCTTTCTAACTAAATCAGTTTAACTTTAAGTGTTTATACGGATATTCGCTTTGAATCTCGCGAGGCGAGGTCGCACTGCCATTGAGGAGTCCCACAATAGGACAAAACGACCGTCCAGTGATTCCAGGTTTTCCTTGGTAGTCTAGCTTCAATTGACTCATGCTTTCAACTATGAAAAAAAAGAACCAAAGAAAATCAGAGATTCCAGATTACATTATCGAACTTACGTGCATAGAGACAATTGTTCCTTTATGTCCAACAAATACAAATTGTTGTACGCCAGATTCTGTAAACCAACTGCGTATAGTATTATCAATAGATGCGGTTAGCAGAATTTCACCATCTTTAAATGTTTCTATTGCTGTAATTGGTTGTGTATGACCTTCAAAAGTGACAATACATTTTGAAGTTCTAAGACTCCATGATTTAGCAGTTCGATCAGCTGATCCTGTATAAACACGTTCAAAATGTCGAGCAGTTGAAAACATTTCAGAATTATTGTCATTTCGAAATATATTTGCTACAGTACCAAAATAAGTAACTGCATTGACAAGACGTGTATGCCCCTTGAAAGTATTCAAAATGGCACCTGTATGGAAATTCCAACAAATGGCTGTTTTATCCTGTGATCCACTTACAATATAGTCGTTGACGCATATGATTTTTCTTACCACGTCCTTATGGCCTTCAAATACCTGGAAAAATATTTGGAAAAACTAAAGTTTAAGTAAATTGATTGGAGGTACAAGGAGTAGTCGAAATATTTATGATGGACGGATGAAATCAGTTCCAAGTAACTTTACTATTTGTATGGCCTTTTCGTCACAGATCAATTTCGGCTTAGTTACAATTAAATATCAGAGAACCTAGAACCTAGACAGCTATTTCCTCCTAGTATTCAACATTATGTTTTACTTTAAATTCATTTAGTGTTGTTTGTTTGAATCTTCCCATCCATGTGTCAGGACTGCAACTGGTCAGTCTCTAATTGGCATATGTGCATACTGTGCGTACTGCCTCGATATAGACTTAATTCACAAGCATGGTAAGTAGAGATGGATAGTGGTTAGCAGTGGAATCCACGACGCGCGTTTCGTCCTATTTGGGGCTCGTCAGCTGGATGTATCTGCATCTCAGAGTTGATGTTCACTCTGGGACTCGAACCCAGTACCCTCGCTTCAAACACCATCGCGTTATCCACTCGGCCACTGAGTCCTGATAGCCAC